>NC_138774.1:23674376-23726876 GCF_965119305.1 Pelophylax lessonae
GCAACGGATTGCGTGATTTTAAGGTGCGTCTTAAGGCATTTTTAAATTTAAATTTTGCATAGAGTAGGGAATTGTTAAAACCCATTGGTGAGATTTCTCTTTACTTCCTGTTCAGTAGACACAACAGGAAATGAGAAGTAATCGTATCTGATTGGCTATGATTTTAAATGGCAAAGAGAAGCCTGACTCCGCATTCGAGCAATGCATCACTACGCCTAAGTGAATCCCTCATTGCATAACCTTTCCTGTGTCCTCCTTGCCTGCCCCCCATGTCGTCTGCATTCTTTGTGTCTCCCCAGCTGCCTGTCTTGTGCCTCAGTGTTTCAGTGCCCAGTGCACCCTGTGTGCCCCCAAGTCTCCAGTGCGCCCTGTATGCTCATGTTTCTCTAGTGCACCCCCTGTGTGTCCATGTACATACTCTGTGCCAACCAATTCTCCAAGCACCCTGTACACTCTTGTGTATCCAATGCACTCCTGTCTTTAAGTGTGCCCCTATGCCTCCAAGTGCACCCTGCATGCCCCCATGTCTTCAGTGCACCCTATATGCTCCTGTGTCTCCAGTGCACCCTCAGTATCTCAGAATGCTTTCCATGTATCCAAGTATACCTTGTGCCTCCCAGTACATCTTGCATGCCAACCAGTGCACCCTGTACAATCTTGGGTCTCCAGTGCACTTCTGTCTTTACACATCCCCCAATGCCTCCAAGTGCTCCCTGTGTGCCCCCGTGTCTTCAGTGTGCCCTGTACACCCTTGTGTAGCCAGTGCAGAACTGCAGGCCTCAATGTCTTTAAGTGTGCCCCTGTGTCTCCAAATTGCACTCCAGTGCGCCACTTATATCTACTGTAAGTGTGCCTCTGTGCCTCAAAGTTCACCCTAATGTCTCCAATGTGCCCTGTATACCCTTGTGTCTCCAAGGTTCACCTGTGACCCCCCCCCCCCCATGTCTAAGTGTGCTCCCATGTCTTCAAGTGTGTCTTGTGTGCCTCTGTGTCTCCAGTGAGCTCCTGTGCGTGCCCTGTGTCTCCAGTGAGCTCTTGAAGGCCCCCATGTCTCCAAGTGTGCCCTGGTCTCTAAGTGCACCTCTGTATCCCATGTCTTCTAGGCATCCTTGTGTCTCCATTGTGTTCCTGCGGGTGCCCGTGTCTTTAAGTGTGCCCCCATGTCTTAAAGTGCTCCCCCATGTATCCAGTGCACCCCTGTAGGCCCCCATGTCTCCAATGTGCTTTGTATGCCCCCTGTGTCTCCAGTGAGCTCCTGCATTCCCCCATGTCTCCAAATGTGCCCCAGGTCTTTAAGTGCACCTCTGCATCACATGTCTCTTATGCACCCTTGTGTCTCCATTGTGCTCTTGCAGGCCCCCATGTGTTTAAGTGTACCCCCATGCCTCCAAGTGCCCCCCCCCCCACGTCGCCAGTGCGCCTTGTGCACTCCCTGTGTCTCCAGTGTGCTCCTGAAGGCCCCCCATGTCTCCAAGTGTGCCTTCATGTCTCTAAGTGTGCCCCCATGTCTCCAAGTGTGTGCCCCCATGTCTCCAAGTGTGCCCCGGGTCTCCAAGTGCATCTCTGCATCCCATATCTCCTATGCACCCTTGTGTCTCTATTATGCTTCTGCGGGCTCCCATGTATTTAAGTGTGCCCCCATGTCGCCAAGTGCTCCCCCATGTCTCCAGTGTGCTCCTGCAGGCCTAAGTCTCCAAGTGAAAATTAAGAAGAAAAAAAAATTGTGTGTGTCCTAACGCAGAGGCAGAGCTCACATGGTCTCTAGCCACAAGTGTCATTGTGGGTGTCACTGCAGCCTTTAGATCCCGTCCAGCCGATCTGAAGTAAGGAAAAATAATCAACCAGACACAACTAATGTACAGAACTACGGAGCAGAAAATTAGCCAGCATATGCATTCAATATATACCCTTATCCAACTGCACATACTCACCTCTCCTTTGCCCCCCCCCCCCCGCCATACCATTCAGCTGTCAGTGGCAAACAAAAATACCTCAGTGTGAGCTCAGAGGGCCTCCAGTTGGAGCTTACACTGAGGACTTCCCAGGTGCCCTTTGTGACATTGGCCTATAGGTGCCCTATGTGACATTGGCCCATAGTTGCCCTATGTGACATTGGCCCATAGGTGCCCTATGTGACATTGGCCCATATGTGCCCTATGTGACATTGGCCCATAGGTGCCCTATGTGACATTGGCCCATAGGTGCCCTATGTGACATTGGCCCATAGGTGCCCTATGTGACATTGGCCCATAGGTGCCATATGTGATATTGGCCTATAGGTGCCCTATGTGACATTGGTGCATAGGTGCCCTATGTGACATTGGCGCATAGGTGCCCTATGTGACATTGGCGCATAGGTGCCCTATGTGACATTGGCCCATAGGTGCCCTATGTGACATTGGCCCATAGGTGCCCTATGTGACATTTGCCCATAGGTGCCCTATGTGACATTGGCCTATAGGTGCCCTATGTGACATTGGCCCAAGGTGCCCTATGTGACATTGGCCTATAGGTGCCCTATGTGACATTGGCACATAGATGCCCTATGTTACATTGGCCCAAGGTGCCCTATGTGACATTGGCCCATAGGTGCCCTATGTGACATTGGCATTAGGCCAATCACAAAGTGGAAGCAGTGCTTTCAGATTTGAGTTTGCCATCTGATAGTTATAAATGGTATATATCATTTATTAATTTATAGTATCTCATATTTACCTAAATATTAAAAAAAAAAAAAAATATATATATATATCTAAACACAGATTTTGAGAGCTGCACATCAGCACTGTGCAGAACTAGAACTGCCTGTTGCAAGATAGGATAAAGAAGGAACTGACAATTAATGAATGTGCTGTGCAGGGACGATTGGAATCGCCCCCATCCCACCTCCTAAAACAAAATCAATCAGGGAAAAAAAAAAAAAAAAATTGTATAAGCCTCTCTGTTGTTTTTAAGAAGACCGTTAATCTTGCAGACAGACAAATGCCTGGCATGCCGGTATGAATCAAAACTTGATAAACGCATTTCGCTGCACTTAGCCTCAGCGATTCCCCGTGATCCTGGCTATTTTTAGGGTCATTTGCCTACCACCGTTGGAAAACACTTATGTCTTGTGAACAGAGCAGCAGATAGAATTCATCTCTCACACGTGGTTCATCATCACCTTGCCCTGATCAATAATAAATTCTCATATGACCAAAACTTGCTGTTATCCGATAAACACAGAAAAGGGTAATTATGTAGAAAACCTTCTATTTGTAATGGGAGGCAGGGGAATAGGCTAAAAGCATAAAAATGTATTAAAGATTTGCTAGGGGGGAAAAAATTGATTCACTATTTTATTTTTATTTCTTAGTGAGCAGTCATAAATTGATGGTATGTGATATAGATGTGGGCACTGTGATGATTGTCTGTCAGTCAGTCAACAGTAAGTGGATTCAAACACGCTTGGGACAAACCTAGATCTAAACTCAACAAAAAAAAATGTTTATAAAAAAAAACAAAAAAAAAAAAAACCATGTATAAATAAATAAATAAATAAAAAATAAATAAAAATAAATAAATAAAACAAGTGTAGTCAACAGTTAGTGAATATATACAGGTGCATCTAATAAAATTAGAATATCATCTAAAAGTTAATTTATTTCAGTAATTCAATTCAAAAAGTATTATATATAGATGTGTTACACACAGAGTGATATATTTCAAGCATTTTTTTTTTCTTTTAATTTTGATGATTATGGCTTACAGCTATGAAAACTCAAAATTCAGTATCTCAGAAAATTGAAATATTACATCAGACCAATAAAAAAAAAAAAAAAGGATTTTTAATACAGAAATGTTGGCTTACTGAAAAGCATGTCCATGTACAGTATAGGATGCACTCAATACTTGGTCGGGGCTCCTTTTGCATGAATTACCGCATCAATGCGGCGTGACATGGAGGCGATCAGCCTGTGGCACTGCTGAGGTGTTATAGAAGCCCAGGTTGCTTTGATAGCGGCCTTCAGCTCATCTGCATTGTTGGGTCTGGTGTCTCTCACCTTCCTCCTAAAAATACCCACCAGATTCTCTATAGGGTTTAAGTCAGGCGAGTTTGCTGGCCAATCAAGCACAGTGATACCATGATGATGTGGCCAGGTATTGGTAGTTTTGGCAGTGTGGGCAGGTCCTAAGTCCTGCTGGAAAATTAAATCAGCATCTCCATAAAGCTGGTCAGCAGAGGGAAGTATGACATGCTCTAGAATTTCCTGGTAGAGGGTTGTGCTGACTTTGGTGTCACTGGTGTCATTGGGAGGAATTGTGCCCCATTATTGGTGTCATTAGGAGGAATTGTGTCCTATCGCTGGTGTCATTGGGAGGAATTGTGCCCCATTATTGATGTCTTTGGGAGGAATTGTGCCCCATTATTGGTGTCATTTGGAGGATTGTGCCCTATCGCTGGTGTCATTGAGAGGAATTGTGCCTCATTATTGGTGTCTTTGGGAGGAATTGTGCCCCTTCATTGGGGGGGATTATGCCTCACTGTTCCATTGTTGGAATCGAGGGGTGAAATAGTGCCCCAAGCTCCAGATAAAAGCAAGCAAAGGGCTGCATCTGGCCCCCAGGCTGAAGTTTTGAGACTACTGGGCTAGTATCTGAACATATCTTAGAAGGGCTGGGACAAGGAGTGGGGAGGAGGGGCGGTTGCCCTGGGTGCAATGGTTTATTGCAGGGATGGGGGGCACATTGACCCGAACCCTAAGGCAAGGGGGGGCAGTTTGGCATCCTTGCCCTGGGCGCTGGATGACCTTGTCCCGACACTATATCTTAGTACTGGCCCGGGGGGCAAATGCCTCCTTGCATTCCAGGCCAGTTCTCCCCTGCAATGGTTGCTTTACAGGTGCTAAACCTGAATCTCACCATCTTATGGAACAACACGTCACTGATGGATGACCAACCCGCCTGTGACCACCAGACAATCAGCAGGTGACAATTGGTTAACGCACTTTTGACCAGGAGCCTCAGAGCAAAACCTCCCCTGCTTGAAAGTCAGTTAATATCCCTACTGGTGTGACATAAACTGCTGCAATGCACTTACTCCAGCAAGAAGCCAAGCACCGGCCATAATAGGGAACAACAGTAATTTCAGAATTTAGGAAGTTTACAGGAAAAGTTAAGAATCGAGTGTCTGATTTTTATGGCGCAGAGAGAAGCTTTGCAGCTCGCAGAGTACTCCATCATCCTCCGCCTTATGACTAAGTGCGACACAGGAGCCCGCTGCAGACACATAAAGAAGAATGACTTGCTGTTCAATTCCCTCCTGTGATCTTTGCAAGTAAAGGAAACAAGAAGAAAACAGTGGCGTCTAATTTAACCACTGGTACGCCAAAACTGTTTGGCCGGCAAGGGCCCCCGGCAATAATGGTCCTAACATTTTACGCCCTTTTAATGTTCTTCTCTCATTTCTGCAAATGTAGTTTAGTAGATTAGGCATGTGGTTTGGAAAGAAAGTAAAAAAAATATGTAAATCACCACCAGTGTTGGGGTAGTTACTCAAAAAATGTAACTAGTTACTTCTGTAAATTGTAACGAGATTACTTTACTAGTTACTGCATTTGAAAAGTAACTTCACTACTTATTACTTTACTTTCCTCTTTCTTAATTGACCGTGTAGAAGAAGATACATGACACTCTTTCTGCATAGAGTTTATTGTATAAACACAGGCTTTGGGAAACATGAGAACAAAACCTGAAAAAACAGAATAAAACATAAAGTGCAACAAAAAGTCATAAACTTCATCCCCTCTCTATTCTTCGAAATAACGATTGTATCGCACGGCTTGGGTAACGCAGGAAAGCGCGTTCCTATAGCCTAGTAAAGTAGTGTAGTTACCTCCTATAGCCTAGTAAAGTAGTGTAGTTACCTCCTATAGCCTAGTAAAGTAGTGTAGTTACCAATATTAGTATTGTAACTAGTTACGTTACTTCGTTACCAAAAAAAGTAATGTAGTTACTGTAATCAGTTACTTTGTAACTCGTTACCCCCAACACTGATCACCACTAACCATGAAACTAAAAAGATTCATTACCTGGCTTTTGTAAAGGAGGCTTTACATTTTTTTCTGTGTGAACAAGGAATTATTTTAGATACTTTTTAAAATTAGCAATATTTCTCTTTTGTGGGTGGATTTCTTTTGAAGCCCAACATCAGGCTTAGACCCCGTTCAGACAGGGGCGACGCGACTTGATGGGGCGACCTGTGAAGCGTGCACCGCGACCTCAGCGTGACTTGCATGGACTTCATATCATTGAAGTCAATGCAAGTCGCCTCCAGGTCGCCCCAAAGTAGTACAGGACCCTTTTTCTAAGTCGGAGCGACTTGTGTCGCTCCTATTAGAACGGGTCCTGTGCTAATCAATGGCGAGCGACCCACCGCGACTTGTCAGGTGACCAAATGGTGTGCGGTGGGGACTAAGTCTATTGTTTTAAGTAGACCTAAAAAAAAGTCAATATTTTACATTTTTCTCATGGTTTATGGCCCTTTCCAGGGAGATTTAAAGAAGAATTAACCACATTACCACCGGAGGATTTTGCCGTCTTACGTCCAGGCCACTTTTTGCGTTTCGGCACTGTGCGACTTTAACTGACAATTGCGCGGTCGTGCGACGCCATACCCAAACAAAATTTACGTCCTTTTTTTCCCACAAACAGAGCTTTCTTTTGGTGGTATTTGATCACCTGTGCGATTTTTACTTTTTGCGCTATAAACAAAAAAAGAGCGTTTATTTTGAAAAAATAACAATATTTTTAACATTTTTTTATATGAAATTCCTCCCAAAAAATATGTAAAAATCTAATTTTTTTTACATTTTTGGCCAATTTGTTTTCTGCTACCTATGTTTGGTAAAAAAAAAATCACAATAAGCGTATTTTGATTGGTTTGCGCAAAAGTTATTAAGTTAACTAAGGGAAAGATTTCTGTCATTTTTGGTGTTTTTTTTTTTTTTTTTAACGAGTAATGGCGGCGATCTGCAATTTTTTTTGCGGGACTGCGACATTGCGGCGGACAGATCGGACCCTTGACTGACATTTTTGACACTTTTGGGGGTACCAGTGACATTTCTACAGTAATCAGTGCTATAAATATGCACTGTTACTGTAAAAATACACTGGTAGCGAAGGGGTTAATTTTATTGGAGAGGGAGGGGTTAATGTATGCCTGGTGCTTACTGACATGTGGGGGGGGGTGACTGAGTGACACAGGGACAGATCGCATGTTCAGCTATGCTGAACACTCCGATCTGTCACTCCCTGTCACTTAGGAGATCCGCCCGCTCTGTTTACACAGGCGGGCGGATCTCCAAACTAGATTCCCCGACGATCGGGGAAGAGCGGCGGCGATCGCCGCCGCTCCTCCCCTGGCCCGACTCCCGCTGTGAATGAAAACAGCGGGAGCGCGCCACCAGTGGCGCGCGAGCGCCGCCTACAGGGGGAGGATAACGAGCCATTGTGCCGCAGTAGAGGCACAGTGGCCGGAGCTAAAGTGGTTAAAGGCAAATTTTTTTTTTTTTAATAAAGTAGGGGAGGGTTATAACCACTGTCAAGTATTTTTTTTTTGGCCACCTTGTCCCATAGGGAAGATTTTCCTTCACTTCCTGTCCCATAGCCAAAACAGGGGGTAGGAAATCCCTCTGAAGTGGGGGATCCCTGGTTGTCACCAGAACTAGTGTCCCCATTGGATTTCCCATCTATTACTGTTATAGAGACAACCCAAAATTTCCAGATTTCATGTGTGTGTGTGTGTGGCCTTTAGGTACAAGGGCCGGATTTAAATCCTGGATGGTTTTAACCTGTTTATGACCGCCTGTCGCAGATGTACTACGGCAGGCAACCGCTCCAGTGCGAATCGCCGTAACTGTACATCGCTCGCTCACAGGAGGCTAGGGGGCGAGCGTGCGCCGCTCGTCAGCGGGGAAGCTGATGCACGAAGCAGGCGGAGCCGCCTGACACCCGCGATCGTTCCCCGCTGAGAGAGAAGAACGGTCAGCTGTTGTAAACACAGCTGACCGTTCTTCTCCCTGGAATGATCACAGAGCACCTGTGATCCTTCTATATAGGATCACATGTCTCTATGGTCATTTCAGAAGCCACGCTCCCCCCCCCACACACACACACAGTTAGAATCACTCCCCTAGGCTCACATTTAACCCCTTGATCACCCACAGTGTTAACCCTTTCCCTGCCAGTGTCATTTTTACAGTAACAGTGCATATTTTTAGCACTGATCACTGTAGTAATGTCACTGGTCCCCCCAAAAGTGTCAAAAATGTCAGTTAGGGGTCCGATCTGTCCGCCGCTAAGGTTGCAGTCCCGCTAAAAATCGCAGATCGCAGCCATTACTAGTAAAAAAAATAAATACATATATATAAAAATGACATAAATCTTTGTTTGTAGACGTGATAACTTTTGCACAAACCAATCAAAATACGCTTATTGCAATTTTATTTATTTTTTTACCAAAAATATGTAGCAGAATACAAATTGGCCTAAAATGATGAAATAAAAATTGATTTTAATTTTTTTTTTTGGGGGGGGGGGGGGGAATGTTATATAGCAGAAAGTGAAATATATATATATATATATATTTTTTTTTTTTTCAGAATTTTTGCTTTTTGGCGCTAAAAATAAAAATCGCACAGGTGATCAAATACCACCAAAAGAAACCTTTATCACAATGTTATTACTTTAAAAAAGTCTAGTGAGAGTTTCCCAACCGAAAACTAAGAATCCAAAGCCTCTCAATATTGGTGTTCATTTCCAGCGACGCGTTTTGGTGGTATAATCCTTTCCTCAGGGTCAACCTTTCTTGGAGGGGTTCAACCTTGGCCACCCAGAGAGGAACAATACGTTGGATTGCTGTACATGCTTTGGCAAATTATAGGTCTGGCATAACTGTGCTAACAGTGGGAGGGGCTTAAAACTTGAGCCTTCACAGTAACATATGCAAAATCATAACAATCAAACAAAACCATAATTTAACCACTTTGAGACCGGAAGGGTGTTTTCTAACTGTATGGAGGAGGGGCTTGTGAAATGACCATAGAGACCTGTGATCCTATATAGAAGGATCACAGGCACTCTGTGATCATTGAGGCAAAGAAAAACAAAGAAAGGGCGCACCGACCTAGCGCATTATCCTCATTAACAGCCTTTTTTCGTGCAACATTAGCCTGTTAATGAGGATAATGCGCTAGGTTGGTGCGCCCTTTCTTTGTTTTTCTTTGCCTCTAGTATCGTTGGACTACCCCAGTCCGTTTTGGGCAGCAAGACCTTAGCCGTCTGAGACGCCAGTTGTGAGCCCCGTGGGGAGTGTGGTCGGGGGGCTTGGATTCCAAGCGCAGGAGAAGGGTGGTATCACCTTATTGTTTTGGAGCAACTCTGTGATCATTCCAGAGAGAAGAATGGTCAGCTGTGTTTACAACAGCTGACCGTCCTTCTCTCTCAGCGGGGAGCGATCGGGGGGGGGGGCCCGGTGGGAATCGCGGCCGCCAGTCCCGTGGATCGGCATCCCCGCTGCCTAGTGGGGGTGGGAGCACTGATAACTATATTAGCGTCACTGGTTCCCACAAAGTGTCAGTTAGTGTCCGATTGTTCGCCGCAATATCACAGTCTGGCTATAAGTTGCTGATCGCCGACATTACTAGTGTAAAAATAAATAAAAATTCCGGTATATATACAAAACATAGTTTGTAAATGCATTTATTATACGCTTATTGGGTTAGTGAAAGAAAAAAAAATTCCAGTATATATATTTATGTATATATATATATATATATATATATATATATACACACACACACACTATAGTTTGTAGATGCTAAAACTTTTGCACAAACCATTTATTTCACTCTTATTCAGATTTTTTTTTTTTAACCAAAAAATATGTAGCAGAATACATATTGGTTGTTAGTTTCTGATTGTTCACCGCAATATCGCAGTCTGGCTATAAGCTGTTGAGCGCCGCCATTACTAGTGAAAGAAAAAATAAATAAATTCCAGTATATATATATATATATATATATATATATATATATATATATATATATATATATATATATATATATATATATATATATATGCACACCATAGTTTGTAGATGCTAAAACTTTTGCACAAACCATTTATTTCATGCTTATTGGGTTTTTTTTTTAACCAAAAATATGTAGCAGAATACATATTGGTTGTTAGTTTCTGATTGTTCAACGCAATATCGCAGTCTGGCTATCAGCTGTTGAGCGCCGCCATTACTAGTGAAAGAAAAAATAAATAAATTCCAGTATATATATATTTTTATATATATATATACACACCATAGTTTGTAAATGCTAAAACTTTTGCACAAACCATTTATTTCACGCTTATTGGGATTTTTTAATTTTTTATTTTTTAACCAAAAAATATGTAGCGGAATGCATATTAGTTGTTGGTTTCCGATTGTTCACCGCAATATCGCAGTCTGGCTATAAGCTGTTGATCGCCGCCATTACTAGTGAAAGAAAAAATAAATAAATTCCAGTATATATATTTACATATATATATATATATATATATATATATATATATATACACACCATAGTTTGTAGATGCTAAAACTTTTGCACAAACCATTTATTTCACGCTTATTGGGATTTTTTTATTTTTTAACCAAAATATATGTAGCGGAATGCATATTGGTTGTTAGTTTCCAATTGTTCACCGCAGTATCGCAGTCTGGCTATAAGCTGTTGATCGCCGCCATTACTAGTGAAAGAAAAAATAAATAAATTCCAGTAT
This sequence comes from Pelophylax lessonae, assembly GCF_965119305.1. Classification (NCBI taxonomy): domain Eukaryota; kingdom Metazoa; phylum Chordata; class Amphibia; order Anura; family Ranidae; genus Pelophylax; species Pelophylax lessonae. The sequence continues at coordinate 23,685,192 of NC_138774.1, forward strand.
ATATATTTATATATATATATATATATATATATATATATATATACACACACCATAGTTTGTAGATGCTAAAACTTTTGCACAAACCATTTATTTCACGCTTATTGGGATTTTTTAATTTTTTATTTTTTAACCAAAAAATATGTAGCGGAATACATATTAGTTGTTAGTTTCCAATTGTTCACCGCAATATCGCAGTCTGGCTATAAGCTTTTGATCGCCGCCATTACTAGTGAAAGAAAAAATAAATAAATTCCAGTATATATATTTATATATATATATATTTTTTTAATATATATATATATATATATATATATATATATATATATACATACACACCATAGTTTGTAGATGCTAAAACTTTTGCACAAACCATTTATTTCATGCTTATTGGTTTTTTTTTTTTTTTTAACCAAAAATATGTAGCAGAATACATTTTGGTCTAAATTAATGAACACATTTGATTTGTTTTACTTTTTTTTTTTTTTTTATGTTTTATAGCAGAAAGTAAAAAAAAAAACTTTGCTTTTTTTTTCTCTTCAATGTTTTCGGTCTTTTTTTTTTTGTGTATAGTCCAAAAAAAAAAAAAAAAAAAATTCAGAGCTGATCAAATACCACCAAAATAAAAATGGATTTTTGTAAAATCTTACCGTAAAATCCTTTTCTCTTAGCTCATCGACAGACGTAGTCCTCGGTGATACACCACCTTCGGGTTATGTTACCTCCGCAGGAGCAGGACTAGACAGGAAATTAAAAAGCTCTGGCCACACCCTAGGGGCAGTCCCAGAGGGTATATCCTCTCTCTCTCTGCCTCAGCAAATCAGTTATGTGAAAAAGCAGTGCTTAGAGAATTTAACCCAACCCAACTCCAAAACAGAGGGGCGGGGACTACGTCTGTCGATGAGCTAAGAGAAAAGGATTTTACGGTAAGATTTTACAAAAATCCATTTTTCTCTAGCGCTCATCGACAGACGTAGTCCTCGGTGATACACCACCTTCGGGACGTCCCAGAGCAGTATCCCGACTGAGGGGTGGGAAAATGGAAATCAAATCCCAATCTAGAAGGCCCAACCGGTGCCAACTAGAAGTTTACAATGCTCATCCTTAATGATGAGACTCAACAAAAAAATTTTCAAACAGAAAAAAACCCTCGAGGTAGACCACCGGTCTCCTCAAATTGCGGCCTGCAAAACCTTGCGGCCAAATGAGGCATCCGCCGATGCCGTCACATCAATTTTATAGAATTTAGTAAAGGTATGTACCGACGACCAAGTGGCCGCCTTACATACCTGGACCACTGACGCCTGATGGCGAAAGGCCCAGGAAGTACTGAGCGCTCGAGTGGAGTGCGCCCTAACAGGGAACGGAGGACTCTGACCCTTAATAGAATAAGCCTGTACCACCGTTTGTCTAATCCATTTGGCAATGGTCGCGGCAGATGCAGGCAAACCCTTTCTGGGGCCATCCGTGATCACAAAAAGTGAATCCGTCTTACGGAATGATTCCGTAGCTTTCAGGTATACCCTGATTGCCCGAACCACATCCAAGGAATGCAACGCATGTTCCCGATGATGCTTGGGCTGAGGACACAAGGAAGGTAGTACAATATCTTCATTCAGATGAAAATCTGAAACCACCTTAGGAAGAAAAGATGGCTTAGGATGAAGTACTACCTTATCCCTATGAATCACTAGGTATGGGGACTGGCATGATAATGCAGCCAGTTCTGACACCCTGCGAGCAGAAGTAATAGCCACCAAGAAGACCACCTTCTGGGATAAAGTAAGCAAGGGAATCTCCCTGATGTTTTCAAAGGGAGGTTTCTGTAGAACCGACAAAACCAAATTAAGATCCCAGGGCGGTAAGGGCGCGCGGACTGGAGGAGCCAGGTGCCGCACCCCCTGGATGAAATTCCGCACCAAGGATTTGGTAGCTAAAGGTTTCTGAAAGAAGATTGCTAATGCTGAAACTTGACCCTTGATGGTGCTCAAGGCTAGCTTCTGCTCAACCCCTTGTTGCAAAAAGGCCAATATTCGAGACACCGAATAGGTACGTGGAGGAAATCCTAAAGATTCGCACCACGCAATATAAGTCTTCCATGTGTGATAATAGACTTTGCTGGAAGTCGCTTTCCTTGCTTTAATAAGGGTAGGAATGACAGAAGTAGACAAACCTCTGTCCTTCAGTACTTGGGTCTCAATGGCCAGGCCATTAAAACCAGCGACTGTAAAGCACGATGGTAAATAGGTCCTTGAGACTACAGACACTCCCTGAGACGAAGTTCCCACGGAACGTCTGCGACTAACCTGTCCAAGTCGGCCAGGCCGGCTTGAAGAGGCCAGCCTAGAATTTCTAGGACCACTGGCGCTGATTGGATCTGAACCAGGCGTCCCTAGAGGTATCTGGCCCCGACCATCCGAGAAAGTCTGGTCGTTTTCTGTTCCCACACATTTATCAGATACCTGATAGTTATCAGGCAAGGTGATCTTTTCTGGTTGAACCTCAGGGACCGAAGTCACCCGACTAGAGGCTGCTTGGCCTATCTGGTCAATCAGATCCGATTCCTGTGAGGTATCGGGACTAATCTTGGGAAAAGGTAAAGGAAAAGATCTATACAGGGAACGGTAACTACCGCTTCCTGTACTTAAATGTTGGAAGGGAAGAATCGCACCGGTAGTAGTGGTTGATGCTCGATCTAATGTCCTGAATACCGGTGAAAACGTCCCCCCACCCTGAAATTGGGTGGGGGCGCACCTTCAGGCTGTGTACTCCTTTACTTCGGGTTTGGCTGGGTTGGTCCTCTGCTTGTCCGACCAGCCCTTCTTGAACCCTCCTGGAGGAGTCTTGCCTTTCCCGGAAGTACCAGCCGGGCGTCCTTTATGGGCGGTAAAGAAAGGTCCTCGCTTGTTGCGAGGTTCCTTAGCTTTTGCAGCCTGTGGCAAAAAAGTACTCTTGCCCCCGGTGGCATCCTTAATGATTTCATCTAGGTTGGCTCCAAATAGACGATTCCCCTGGAAAGGGAGATTGGTCAAAGTCTTTTTGGAACCTAGGTCAGCTGACCAGCATTTTAACCACAGCACACGTCTGAGGATCACTGCTAACTTAGATGCATGCCCTAACAAGGGAGTAGTGTCCAAGGCTGCGTCACAGATAAACCGTAGCCCTTGTATGATCTGTTCTATCAAATCAGATGTCTCCTGGGGAATATCTTTTCCCCTAAGATCTTGGCGTACCATCTTCGCCCATTCTGTAAGTGTCTGGGAAACTAGACCAATAACAATTACTGGTCTAAATGCTGACCCTATCAGAGAAAAGATAGTGCGGGACTCCGCTTCTATCTTTCGATCCACCGGATCCTTAAAGGACGAAGTGTCCTCCACTGGAATAACCGTGGCTTTATTCAGCCTGGAAATAGGCGGATCCACGACTGGTGGTACCGTCCATTTCTTAATGATGGATTCCTCAAACGGATAGCGTCTAGCAATACGCTTGGAAATAGTAAAGGTACGTTTAGAATGTTCCCATTCTCCTTTAATCTGATTTCCAAAACATTTAGGTACAGGAAAAGCCTTCGCCGTCTTGATGGGCTTATTAGTCCCAAAAGGCCTCTCTGTTTCAGTTGCCTCTGCCGGTAAAGCCTCAAGTTTTAAGGTTTCTTGCACTGCCACAACTAGTGCGTCCACCAATGCTTCTTCCTGAATTATAGCAGGAGAAGAAGCGTCCTCCTCACTGTCTGAGGGGGCTTTACCTGGGATAGCAGCCCTTGCAGAGGAACCTGCAACTGCAGTGACCATCTCTGAATCAGAGTCAGAGGTGTCAGATAGTATAGGGGTAGGCGGGGGTCGCTTCCTTGACCCCCGTCCCTGACAGGCCGCCTCCACCCGAGCCACCATAGACTCCAAAATTGCTGTAAATGACTCTATACTCTGTACACCGGCGGGTCCCGAGGCCCCCTCGAGGGAAACAGGTGGGGGAATCTGTGTGGCAGGGTCCATAATAACTCCAGTTACTTCCTGGATGATATAATTCAAGGTAAAGAAAAAAACTTTTTCTCTTTTTTTTTTTTTTTTTTTGACCCTCAGCGCCACAAAAAACCCCTTAGTGTTACCTGCTAGGGATCCCTATCGATCGAGAGAGAGAGAGATAGACCCCCAGGCTCACCACTTGATGTTCAGAGTTGAACTGCAACAGCTTACAGCGCTGTCTTAGACAAACAGGAAGTCTTTTGGCTGGCTGCCCAGGAAGAAAGGAGGCGGCTCCGCCCCTCTGTACGCCTTCCGGCGCCTCCCCCAAGCTCCACGAGGTGTAGAATCACCTAAAACATGGCCGCCCCCATGCTGGAGACACGAGGCTACGCCAAAATGGCGGCTCGTGCGATCCAGCAAAAAAAATGGCGGCGGCCTGTGCTGACTAGCGGTGTGCTGCAGGCACACAACACTCTCTCTGCATGGGGATATGGCGTGTTTGGCGGTACCGGCCCTGGCGGACCGCATGGCCGTTCGGGAGGCCTGCTATTAGCTGGAGATCTGACTTGGAAGGCAGTCTACATGTCCATGGCTTCTGACTGGTAGGTAGCTTATACTTAACCCATAAGATTCCCAGAATGCCACAGATTACATCTTTAAACATGTATACAATAGATTGTTAGCTCCCAAACCAAGCCTCCTGGCTTTTGCACACATAAAATCACACTCAAAGTAGGAGGATTTGTGACATGTTATAGGATAGAAAGAAACTCTTTCTTACCATACAGAGAGGGGCCCGCGTTCACCACAAAACCCGTCAGGGAAAACAGGGGGAACATACTACTCACCATACCGGAACCAGGCGGGCACCAACTCCTGACAGTACCCCTCTCCACCGGGGCGGGAGGGCTGTCGACCGATACAGACGCCGTGACTCATGGTCTTTGGCGTTTCAGCGAGACGTTTAACTCGCGGGTTCAGTCCTTTAATGGGACTTTGTCGCGGCCGACTCAGCGTGGAGCTATGGCCTGCACGCGCTCGTAGGCTGAACTGGGGTGACCACCGGATCTCAACATCCAGCCCGTCGCCCAGTTCAGCTTTCTTGCTTGAAGATCTCACAGGAACACTGGAGAAAAAAAGCTGTCCAAAAATCCTTTTAGAAAAAAATTTCTTGCCAGGACCTAAGATCCCAGCAAGGTATCTAGGTCCTTACTCCTCACTAGACAGAAAATAACTGATTTGCTGAGGCAGAGAGAGAGAGGATATACCCTCTGGGACTGCCCCTAGGGTGTGGCCAGAGCTTTTTAATTTCCTGTCTAGTCCTGCTCCTGCGGAGGTAACATAACCCGAAGGTGGTGTATCACCGAGGACTACGTCTGTCGATGAGCGCTAGAGAAAGCTCTATTTGTGGGAAAAAAAATGTAGTGGTTGCATGACTGTGCAATTGTCAGTTAAAGTAATGCAGTGCTGCATCACACAAAAATGGCCTGGTCATGAAGGGGGGGGGGGGGGTAAATCTTCCTGAAGTCAAGTGGTTAACACCAAAAAAAAAAATAATAATAATAAAAAACAATAATAAAAACAAGTGCTGGAAAACAAGTTGTGGAGTGATCGTGGGAACGCAGCGATGACCTCACACCCCGTCTCAGCTCAGGGTGCTGGCAATCTGTTTTTACATCCTGATTGTTTATCATTCGGCACAATTGTTTACAGCGATCGCAGTGACGAGCTGATGCAACTCGCTGTAAGAGGGTGTTTTGGTGTTTGTCTTGTTGTCGGAGGTGCAGCTGGAAAGGCGCTGCGCTCGGCCTCGTGCTCGCACCTGTCTCCCGGTCCCAGGGAAAAGGATGAGCTCGCCCTGACACTTATCTGGCTTGCTGATGAGTTAGAAAAACTCATTAACCTCCGCAGGAGTCAAGAAATGGCTCCGAGCAGTTTGTAATGTAAATCACTGCTACGGTAAAAATAAAAAATAAATAGGAAAAAAAAAAAATGCTGCAAAGTCAGTTTTTTTTTCTTCTTTTTCTCAAGTTAATATTAACCCTTCAGGTCCCACCCATCCACTTGAAAACACATGCAGGTTAACCAGTTCAGCTCTTACCCCTGTACGCCCTCTATGGGTCAGAGCAATTGTTTACATTTCTAGTAGGTGTGTTTATTTAGATTTTTTTTTTTTTTTTTTTTTTTTTTTTTAATTAAAGAGGACCTTCACCTCTTTTCTAATGTTCCTTTTTCCTGCCTCTTCCCTCCCTCCCTATAACCCAAATGCAAAATAAAATATATATAAAAAAAAAAAAAATGATTGTCTAATGTTCCTTTTCTCTTGCCTCCTCTCCTCCCTATAACACATTTGCAATAAAAAGAAAAAAAAAAAAAAAAACCTGAATTTTTTTCTTTTCTTTTTTTTTGTTTTGTTTTGCAATTGTGTTATAGGGAGGAGAGGAGGCAAGAGAAAAGGAACATTAGACAATAACATTTTTTTTTTATTATTATTTTGCATTTGGGTTATAGAGGCAAGAAAAAGGAACATTAGAAAAGAGGTGAAGGTCCTCTTTAATAAAAAAAAAAAAATAATAATAATAATAATAATAAAATCCAAAATAAACACATACCAGAAATTAAAAAAACAAACGCAAAGTCTTTTTTTTTTTTTTACTTTTTCTCAAATTATTATTAACTCTTCAGGTCCCATCTGTCCACCTGGAAACACATGCAGGTTAACCAGTTCAGCTCTTACCCCTGTACGCCCTCTATGGGCCAGAGCAATTGTTTACATTTCTGGGTTGTGTGTGTTTTTTTTTTTTTTTTTTTTTACTTATTTTTTTTAATTAAAGAGGACCTTTGCCTATTTTCTAATATTCCTTTCTCCTGCCTCCTCCCTCCCTCCCTCCTTATAATGCAATTGCAAAAAAAAAAAAAAAAATTTTTTTTCTTTTTCTCAAGTTAATATTAACCCTTCGGGTCCTATCTGTCCACCTGAAAACACATGCAAGTTAACCAGTTCAGCTCCTACACCTGTACGCCCTCTATGGATCAGAGCAATTGTTTACATTTCTGGTAGGTGTGTTTATTTAGATTTTTTTTTATTTTTTTATTAAAGAGGACCTTCACCTCTTTTCTAATGTTTCTTTTTCCTGCCTCTTCCCTCCCTCCCTATAACCCAAATGCAAAATAAAAAATATAAAAAAAAAAAAAAAAATGATTGTCTAACGTTCCTTTTCTCTTGCCTCCTCTCCTCCCTATAACATAATTGCAATAAAAAAAAAAAAAAAAAAAAAAAAAAAAACACCTGAAATTTTTTTCTTTTCTTTTTTTTTTATTTTTTTGTTTTGCAATTGTGTTATAGGGAGGAGAGGGAGGAGGCAAGAGAAAAGGTATATTAGACAATAACATTTTTTTTATTATTATTATTATTTTGCATTTGGGTTATAGGGAGGGAGGGAGGAGGCAAGAAAAAGGAACATTAGAAAAGAGGTGAAGGTTCTCTTTAATAAAAAAAAAATAAATAAAATCCAAATAAACACAAATACCAGAAATGTAAAAAAAAATAAAAATAAAAAATAAAATGCTGCAAAGTCATTTTATTTTTTTTTTTTTACGTTTTCTCAAGTTATTATTAACCCTTCGGGTCCCATCCATCCACCTCAAAACACATGCAGGTTAACCAGTTCAGCTCTTACACCTGTACGCCCTCTATGGGTCAGAGCAATTGTTTACATTTCTGGGGTGTGTTTATTTGGAATTTATTTTTTTTTTTAATTAAAGAGGACCTTCACCTCTTTTCTAATGTTCCTTCCTCCTGCCTCCTCCCTCCCTCCCTCCTTATAATGCAATTGCAAAAAAAAAAAAAAAAAATATTTTTTTTTTCTTTTTCTCAAGTTAATATTAACCCTTCAGGTCCCATCTGTCCACCTGAAAACACATGCAGGTTAACCAGTTACACCTGTATGCCCTCTATGAGTCAGAGCAATTGTTTACATTTCTGGTATGTGTGATTATTTGGAATTTATTTTTTCCTTCAAAAAGGACCTTCACCTCTTTTCTAATGTTCCTTTCTCCTCCCTCCCTATAACACAATTGCAAAAAAAAAAAAAAAAAAAAAAAAAATGCTGCAAAGTTAGTTTTTTTTTTTTCTCAAGTTAAAAATTAACCCTTCAGGTCCCATCCATCCACCTCAAAACACAGGCAGGTTAACCAGTTTAGCTCTTACACCTGTACGCCCTCTATGGGTCAGAGCAATTGTTTACATGTCTGGTAGGTGTGTTTATTTGGAATTTTGTTTTTCTTTTTTATTAAAGAGGGCCTTCATCTCTTTTCCAATGTTCCTTTCTTCTGCCTCATCCCTCCCTATAATGCAATTGCAAAACAAAAAAAAGAAAAAAATGCTGCAAAGTCAGGTTTTTTTTTTTTTTTTTGCTTTTTCTCAAGTTAATATTAACCCTTCAGGTCCCATCTGTACACCAGAAAACACATGCAGATTAACCAGTTCAGCTCCTACACCTGTACGCCCTCTATGGGTCAGAGCAATTGTTTTCTGTTAAGTGTTTTTATTTGGAATTTTTTTTTTTATATAAAAGAGGACCTTCACCTCTTTTCTAATGTTCCTTTCTTCTGCCTGCTCCCATAAATGTGTCATAGGGAGGAGGCAAGAGAAAGGAACATTAGAAAAGAGGTGAAGGTCCTCTTTAATTATAAAAAAAAATAAAAATAAAAAAAAAAAATACACACATTCCAGAAATGTAAAAAAAAGAAGAAAAAAATGCTGCAAAGTCAGTTTTTTTTTTCTTTTTCTCAAGTTATTATTAACCCTTCAGGTCCCATCCATCCACCTCAAAACAAATGCAGGTTAACCGGTTCAGCTCTTACACCCGTACGCCCTCTATGGGTCAGAGCAATTGTTTACATTTCTGTTATGTGTGTTTATTTGGATTTTTTTTTTTAAAGAGGACCTCTTTAAATCCTTTCTCCTGCCTCTTCCCTCCCTCCTTATAACACAATTGCGTTATTTCTAATTATTTATTTTACACAGATATCTTTCGAATCTCCCCCTGAACTCTCAATGAAATGCGGTGTATGAAATTGTGTGAGTTCAGCTAAATCCGCGCGATTTCAAACCCGATTCCAATGTGAACGTACCCTAAGGGTCCTTTCACACGGGCGGTGTGTCTGATGAGGTCCATTCTGCTCAGCGGGGATCGATCCGCTGAGCAGGCGGATGACAGCTCTGTCTCCGCTCTGTGTGCAGAGACAGAGCTGTCAGATCCCCACTGTCCTCTATGGGGAGATCGGATGAGAACGGCCCGCCTGTCCATTCTCATCCGATCCAATCCGCTGGACGGATGGAAAATAGGGATTCTATCCATCCGGATTTCACAGACAGGACCGGATCGGATCGGATAGCAGGGGGTGTCAGCTGAAATATTCCCACTGACATCCGCTGCCCCATAGGGATGCATGGAGGATCCGATCAGATCAGTCTGAAAAACTGACAGGCGGATCGGATCGTTCGTGTGAAAGGACCCTAAGGTTCACTCTGCCGCGACTTGGGATCCGACTTGTGACACCAAGTTGTGTGACATGTGAAATCCCATGTTAGTCAATGAGAGCGGTCCTAATTAGCACTACTGAAGTCGCTGTGACTTTAGAAAAGGTTCCTGTACTACATCAAGGAGACTTCTATCCGACTTGTGCTCATAGACTTTAATGGAAGTCGCCTCCAAGTCACATTCTCATCTATAGTGATGTGATCGGGATCTGACATTACTGGAAGATTACCCAGGCATTATCTGAAAGTCGCTTCAAAGTCACATCAAGTGGTACACAAGTCACCAGGAAGCCATCTGGCAAAGTAGCACCATAAATCACACGACTTCCAGGTTGCGGCAGTGTGAACCAAGCCTAAAAGCTGGAAGCTGATTTTATTGTTATTCTATATTATATCTATATTATTGTATTCTATAATGTATGTATAATGTATCTATAGTATTACATATATAGTGTTGTATTCTATACTGTATCTATAGTATCATATTCTATGTTGTATCCATAGTATTGTATTCTATATTGTATCCATATTGTATCTATAGTATTCTATGATGCATGTATATTGTATCTATAGTATTGTATTCTATATTGTAGCTATAGTATTTTATTATATATTGTATCTATAGTATTGTATTCTATATTGTAACTATAGTATTGTTCTTTATAATGTATGTATATTGTATCTATAGTATTGCATTCTTTGTTGTATCTATAGTATTGTATTCTATATTGTAACTATAGTATTGTATTCTATATTGTATCTATTGTATTATATCTATAGTATTGTATCTATAGTGTTGTATTCTATATTGTATCTATAGTATTGTATTCTATATTGTATCTATAGTATTCTATGATGCATGTATATTGTATCTATAGTATTGTATTCTATATTGTATCTATAGTATTGTATCTATAGTGTTGTATTCTATATTGTATCTATAGTGTTGTATTCTATATTGTAGCTATAGTATTTTATTCTATATTGTATCTATAGTATTGTATTCTACATTGTATCTATAGTATTGTTCTTTATAATGTATGTATATTGTATCTATAGTATTGCATTCTTTGTTGTATCTATAGTATTGTATTCTATATTGTAACTATAGTATTGTATTCTATATTGTATCTATTGTATTATATCTATAGTATTGTATCTATAGTGATGTATTCTATATTGTATCTATAGTGCTGTATTCTATATTGTATCTATAGTGTTGTATTCTATATTGTAGCTATAGTATTTTATTCTATATTGTATATATAGTATTGTATTCTATATTGTAACTATATTATTGTATTCTATATTGTAGCTATTGTATTATATCTATAGTATTGTTTCTATATTGTATCTATAGTGTTGTATTCTATATTGTTGTATTCTATATTGTATCTATAGTATTGTATTCTATCTCGTATGTATATTGTATCTATATCATTGTATTCTATAATTTATGTATGTATATTGGGTCTATAGTATTGTATTCTATAATGTATGTATGTATAGTGTATCTATAGTAGTGTACCTATAGCACTGTATTCTATAGTGTATCTATATTGTATTCTATATTGTATCTATAGTATTGTTCTTTATAATGTATGTATATTGTATCTATAGTACTGCATTCTTTGTTGTATCTATAGTATTGTATTCTATATTGTAACTATCGTATTGCATTCTATATTGTATCTATAGTATTGTATTCTATATTGTATCTATTATATTATATCTATAGTATTGTATCTATAGTGTATCTATAGTATTGTATTCTATCTTGTATGTATATTGTGTCTATATCATTGTATTCTATAATGTATGTATATTGTATCTATATCATTGTATTCTATAATGTATGTATTATATGATGTATCTATAGTATTGTATCTATAGCACTGTATTCTATAGTGTATCTATATTGTATTCTATAGTATTGTATTCTATATTGAATCTATATTTTGTATACACTACTATATTCTATATGGTATCTATACTATTTTTATATATTTTCTTTTGTACCTATATTGTAGCTATACTATGGCATAATAAATTCTGGTTTTCCAACAGGGATTTCCATACAGTGAAAAGATGAATTGCATCCTTGAAAGCGTAAGAAATGTGTGCAGGGTCCCAACCTTTCCAAAATTTGAAGAGCGGTGCTAAAGAGGGGATAGAGATAAAACTGGTTATGCAGGAACGCCCCTTGTGGCACCAATTACCCCCCTTGCTGTATTCACAAAGAACAATGGGGACACAGGTGAATATTTCCTCATCTTTTTATATGACACTGGGCTTGCTTTTAGTAAAGTGAAACTAATTACAGAGAGGTGCTCAGAGGAGGATTTTTAGGGCTAACTAAGGTATTGACAGACAACCCTGTGTTTTCTCCTATACCCCTTTCAAACGGGCTTTCCGATCCGATCCGGTCCGTCTGTCAGTTTTTCAGACTGATCGGATCCTCCATGCATCCCTATGGAGCGTCAGATGTCAGCGGAGACACCTCCGCTGACACCCGCTGCCATCCAATCCGATCCAGTCCGAGAAACCCGGGCGGATGGAAACCCTATTTTCTACCCGTCTGGAGGATCGGATGGGATCGGATGAGAATGGACAGGCGGTCCGTTCTCATCCGATCTCCCCATAGAGGACAGCGGGGATCTGACAGCTCTGTCTCTGCACACAGAGCGGAGACGGAGCTGTCATCCGCCTGCTCAGCGGGGATCAGTGGATCGATTCCCCCGCTGAGCAGAACGGACTCCATCGGTCGCACCGCCCGTGTGAAAGGGGCCTTACTGTTGAAATTTTACCTGAAGGGCAACGAGGTGATGAAGTTTGTATCTCCTTGCTGTGATTTGGTGGTAGGTCCTATAGGGGGCGCTCACCCGTGATGGAGTGGGGTTTCCTAGGCAGGCCACATCTGCATATGACGTTGAGCTTCCATTATTGAAAGAACTAAAAGCCAGCGAATGAAAGAGGCCGGCCTGGGACAGTCAGTCTGGGGAGCCTGAAATGAGTCAGGATCTATCTACACCTGCTGCAGCTTCTAGTGAACATTGTGAGAAGCTTACAGTGTGCGGCGAAATCAGAGGAAGCCATTTGGGTCCAGCAGAGGAGCCGCTACAACCGTGCAAGACTGAAGGGAAGGCTGGAAGTCAGATTTTAATTGCTTCCCGACTGCCCGCCGCATTTATACTGTGGCAGGGCGGCCCTCCTGCGCGAACCGATGTAGGTATACGTCAATCGCACGCCTGCAGCTACCTGCGCTCCCACCCCTGCTCATCAGCGGGGACTCGGATGCACGGGGCAGGCAGCTCTGATTGCCGCCTGACACCCGCGATCGCTCCCCGCTGAGAGAGAAGGACGGTCAGCTGTTGTAAACACAGCTGACCGTTCTTCTCCCTGGAATGATCACAGAGCGCCTGTGATCCTGCTATATAGGAACACCGGTCTCTATGTTTGTTTCACAAGCCACGCCCCCCCAAAACAGTTAGAATCACTACCCTAGGTACACATTTAACCCCTTGATCACCCACAGTGTTAACCCCTTCCCGGCCAGTGTCATTAGTACAGTAACAGTGCATATTTTTAGCACTGATTACTGTAGTAATGTCTCTGGTCCCCCCAAAAGTGTCAAAAATGTCAGTTAGGGGTCCGATCTGTCCACTGCAATGTCACAGTGCCGCTAAAAATTGCAGATTGCTGACATTACTATAAAAAAAAAAAAAATAAAAACAATAAAAATGACATAAATCTTTCCCGTAGTTAGTAGACGCGATAACTTTTGCGCAAACCAATCAAAATACGCTTATTGGGATTTTTTTTTTTTTACCAAAAATATGTAGCAGAAAACAAATTGGCCTAAAATTTTATAAAATTTTGATTTTTAAATTATTATAATTTTCTTTGGGGAATGTTATATAGCAGAATGTGAAAAATATTGTCAGTTAGGGGTCCGATCTGTCCGCCGCAATGTCGCAGTCAAGCTAAAAATTGCAGATCGCCGCCTTTACTAGTAAAAAATAAAACCAATAAAAATGACATAAATCTTTCCTGTAGTTAGTAGACGCGATAACTTTTCCGCAAACCAATGAAGATACGCTTATTGAGAAATTTTTTTTTTTTTTTTTACCAAAAAATATGTAGCAGAAAACAAATTGGCCTAAAATGTTAAAAAATTTAGATTTTTAATTTTTTTTTTTGGGGGGGGGGGGGATGTCATATAGCAGAAGGTGAAATATATATATATATATATTCAGAATTGTCGCTCTTTTTTTTTTGTTTAAAGCGCAAAAAATAAAAATCGCACAGGTGATCAAATACCTGCAATGTCGCAGTTCTGCTAAAAATCGCTGATCGCCGCCATTACTAGTAAAAAAAAAAATAAAAAATAAATAAAAATTACATAAATCTTTCCCCTAGTTTGTAGATGCGATAACGCAACCAATCAAAATACACTTATTGGGATTTTTTTTTTTTTACCAAAAATATGTAGCAGAAAACAAATTGGCCTAAAATGTTAAAAAAATTTGATTCTTACATTATTATTTTTTTTTGGGAATGTTATATAGCAGAAGGTGAAATATATATATATATTTTTCAGAATTGTCGCTTTTTTTTGTTTATAGCACAAAAAATTAAAAATTGTACAGGTGATCAATTACCACCAAAAGAAAGCTCTATTTGTGGGAAAAAAAGGACGTCAATTTTATTTGGGTACTGCGTTGCACGACCGCGCAATTGTCTTTAAAAGTAACGCAGTGCCGAATCGCAAAATATGGCCTGGTCATTAAGGGGGGGAATCCTTCCAGTCCAGAAGTGGTTAAACTGGCAGATGGGAACGGCGGCGTCAGTACTCTATAAACACCTGAAATAAAGTTTCCCCTTTGTTATTAGATGCTAATAATATGGATTTAAAAAAATAAGTAATTTTCCAATAGCCCAGAGAGCTAATTAGATGCGTCTCCACGAAGGACCGCATCGGCATTCCACAAGTGCGCGCGCGAACCACACCTGCATCATAGAATACACATTTGTACACCTGTTAATTAACGATTTGCTTAATATGCAGGCAACTGGTTAATTAAAAAAGCGCACGCCTGACTCGCAAACACATCTATCGCCGCCGTCCTGGAGCAGATGCGGGCGACGGAAGCTGCTGCTGTTGCTTTTCGCGCAATCGTTTTTTTTTTTTTTTTTTTTGCCTCCCTGAAAATTCTCATTCCGCACCATACCTGCGCATAATGCGCCCTGTCACTCAGCAAAACCCAACAGCTTGCTATTTACATAACGAATGGTAAAAAAATAACTAACAGATTAATTCACTTGAGGGATTATGCTGACACGAGATTGTTAAAAGTTCATTTGAAGCTATGTTTGAAGAACAGGTTTTTATTAGAAAAACGCGCGCCGGGCCAAAAAAAAAAAAAAAACACTTATGCTCAATATAGATGCACTTGCATTTATTTATTTTTTTTCTTCCTTTGGTGTTCCCGAAAATGCAACTTTATTGCCGTCTGTTATTAAGTTTAGCAATGGTTGAGGTGCTCAAAGGCTGCATGGCGCTTTGCAAACAAAAGCATGGTGGTTTGCCCAATCACATCATACGAGATCAGTGTTATAAAAAAAAAAAAAAAACTTATCTTACAAAAAACTGTTATGATATATATATATTATTCATTTGCACTACTAATACCAATTGGGTTTCTTTGAGATTTAATGGTGTTTTTCTAAAAAAGAAAAAAAAAGTTATCTTACAAAAAACTGTTATGATAAAAAAAAAAAAAAAAAAGGTTATTATAAAAAAATTATAAAATAGAGGTTATTTTATTTATATATATATATATATATATATATATATATATATATATATATATATATATATATAGTATTCGTCTGCGCTACTAATACCAATTGGGTTTCTCTGAGATTTAATGGAATTTTTCTAAAAAAGAAAAAAAAGTTATCTTACAAAAACTGTTATGATAAAAAATAAAGGTTATTATAATAAGAATAATTTAAAAAAAAAAGGTTATTATAAATAAAAAGTTATTATAAAATAGAGGTTATTATATATATATATATATAGTATTCGTCTGCACTACTAATACCAATTGGGTTTCTTTGAGATTTAATGGTGTTTTTCTATAAAAGAAAAAAAAGTTATCTTACAAAAAACTGTTATGATAAAAAAAAAAAAAAAAAAAGGTTATTATAAAAAAAAGTATAAAAAAAAGGTTATTATAAAAAAAATTATAAAATAGAGGTTATTTTATTTATATATATATATATATATATATATATATATATATATATATATATATAGTAAAACCTTGGATTGCGAGCATAATTCGTTCCGGAAACATGCTTGTAATCCAAAGCACTCTTATATCAAAGCGAATTTCTCCATAAGAAATAATGGAAACTCAGATGATTCGTTCCACAACCATTTATTCATAAGTCCTTCAGTTTATAGACCATATAAAAAGATTATAGCATTGCGATAGGTTATATAACCATAAAATGTCCATCCACAAATAGCCGCTTCCACAAGGGGATAAGAAGCAAAATCCAGCAGGAGTTACAGAGTATCAAAGAGAAGAGAGGCACCTCTAAGTGTAGCAATATGGTTCCATTTAACGAAGGTACAACATTTAGCAACTCACATGGTTGATGAATAAAACAGGCACGTCTAAGTATGCAGGCATCCGGGGTAAAGCTGTCCACATAGACCATCCTCCGCACCACCGGCTGCCAGTCTGTAATCCTGACCGGGAAGACCACCCTGCAGTAAATCGATCTGAAAGCGAGGGGCAGCATGGAAAGGATGACGTACATGGGGGTGTGGAGAACGGTCTATGTGGACAGCTTTAGCCTGGATGCCTGCATCCTTAAATGTGCCTGTTCCAATCATCAATCATGTGAGTTGCTAAATGTTGTACCTTCATTAAATTTAACCATATTGCTACACTTAGAGGCGCCTCTCTTCTCTTTTATACTCAGCTGTGACTTGAGGCTACTTGTATATCAAGACATCGCTTGTATATCAAGTCAAAATTTATTTGAAAATTTTGCTTGTCTTTCAAAGCGCTCTTAAACCAAGTTACTCTCAAACCAAGGTTTTACTGTATATATATATATATATATATATATATATATATATATATATATATATATATAGTATTCGTCTGCGCTACTAATACCAATTGGGTTTCTCTGAGATTTAATGGAATTTTTCTAAAAAAGAAAAAAAAGTTATCTTACAAAAACTGTTATGATAAAAAATAAAGGTTATTATAATAAGAATAATTAATAAAAAAAAAGGTTATTATAAATAAAAAGTTATTATAAAATAGAGGTTATATATATATATATATATAGTATTCGTCTGCACTACTAATACCAATTGGGTTTCTTTGAGATTTAATGGTGTTTTTCTATAAAAGAAAAAAAAGTTATCTTACAAAAAACTGTTATGATAAAAAAAAAAAAAAGGTTATTATAAAAAAAAGTATAAAAAGAGGTTATTATAAAAAAAAAGTTATTATAAAATATAAAATAGAGGTTATTTTATATATATATATATATATATATATATATAGTATTCGTCTGCGCTACTAATACCAATTGGGTTTCTTTGAGATTTAATGGAATTTTTCTAAGGGTCCTTTCACACGGCCGCTCAGCTGCTTTCCGTGTGTCCGCAAATCATCCTATTTTTTTGCGGATGATTTGCGGACATCAATGTAAGTGAATGGCACTGCGGGTGTCAGCGGAATACCATCCGCTGACACCCGATTTTCCTCCTGTCAGTTCTGTTCCGTTTTTATGAACGGAACAGAACCCTATTTTTCCTTCCGTGTAAAAAACGGAAAGGAAGGAAAATCGGATGTCAGCGGTGTCATCCGCTGACATCCGCAGTGGCATAGACATACATTAGGTCCGCATATCATCCGCAAACGGATGGGATGATATGCGGGCACACGGAGCGGATGACAGAAATGTCATCCGCTCCGTGGAAAAAAAAAAAAAAAAGTCCCGCAGCGGACCTTTCACACGGAGCGGCCGTGTGAAAGGAGCCTAAAAAAGAAAAAAAGTTATCTTACAAAAACTGTTATGATAAAAAATAAAGGTTATTATAATAAGAATAATTAAAAAAAAAAAGGTTATTATAAATAAAAAGTTATTATAAAATAGAGGTTATTATATATATATATATATATATATATATATATATATATATATATATAGTATTCGTCTGCGCTACTAATACCAATTGGGTTTCTTTGAGATTTAATGGAATTTTTCTAAAAAAGAAAAAAAGTTATCTTACAAAAACTGTTATGATAAAAAATAAAGGTTATTATAAGAATAATTAAAAAAAAAAGGTTATTATAAATAAAAAGTTATTATAAAATAGAGGTTATTATATATATATATATATATAGTATTCGTCTGCGCTACTAATACCAATTGGGTTTCTTTGAGATTTAATGGAATTTTTCTAAAAAAGAAAAAAAAGTTATCTTACAAAAACTGTTATGATAAAAAAAAAAAAAAAAAAGGTTATTATAAAAAAAAGTATAAAAAGAGGTTATTATAAAAAAAAAGTTATTATAAAATAGAGGTTATTTTATATATATATATATATATATATATATATATATATATATAGTATTCGTCTGCGCTACTAATACCAATTGGGTTTCTTTGAGATTTAATGGAATTTTTCTAAAAAAGAAAAAAAAAGTTATCTTACAAAAACTGTTATGATAAAAAATAAAGGTTATTATAATAAGAATAATTAAAAAAAAAAGGTTATTATAAATAAAAAGTTATTATAAAATAGAGGTTATTTTATATATATATATATATATATATATATATAGTATTCGTCTGCACTACTAATACCAATTGGGTTTCTTTGAGATTTAATGGTGTTTTTCTATAAAAGAAAAAAAAGTTATCTTACAAAAACTGTTATGATAAAAAAAAAAAAAAAAAAAGGTTATTATAAAAAAAAGTATAAAAAGAGGTTATTATAAAAAAAAAAGTTATTATAAAATAGAGGTTATTTTATATATATATATATATATATATATATATATATATATATATATATATAGTATTCGTCTGCGCTACTAATACCAATTGGGTTTCTTTGAGATTTAATGGAATTTTTCTAAAAAAGAAAAAAAAGTTATCTTACAAAAACTGTTATGATAAAAAATAAAGGTTATTATAATAAGAATAATTTAAAAAAAAAGGTTATTATAAATAAAAAGTTATTATAAAATAGAGGTTATTTTATATATATATATATATATATATACACACACAGGTCCCTCTCAAAAAATTAGCATATTGTGATAAAGTTCATTATTTTCTGTAATGTACTGATAAACATTAGACTTTCATATATTTTAGATTCATTACACACAACTGAAGTAGTGCAAGCCTTTTATTGTTTTAATATTGATGTTTTTGGCATACAGCTCATGAAAAGCCAAAATTCCTATCTCAAAAAATTAGCATATTTCATCCGACCAATAAAAGAAAAGTGTTTTTAATACAAAAAAAGTCAACCTTCAAATAATGATGTTCAGTTATGCACTCAATACTTGGTCGGGAATCCTTTTGCAGCAATGACTGCTTCAATGCGGCGTGGCATGGAGGCGATCAGCCTGCGGCACTGCTGAGGTGTTATGGAGGCCCAGGATGCTTCGATAGCGGCCTTGAGCTCATCCAGAGTGTTGGGTCTTGCGTCTCTCAACTTTCTCTTCACAACATCCCACAGATTCTCTATGGGGTTCAGGTCAGGAGAGTTGGCAGGCCAATTGAGCACAGTAATACCATGGTCAGTAAACCATTTACCAGTGGTTTTGGCACTGTGAGCAGGTGCCAGGTCGTGCTGAAAAATGAAATCTTCATCTCCATAAAGCTTTTCAGCAGATGGAAGCATGAAGTGCTCCAAAATCTCCTGATAGCTAGCTGCATTGACCCTGCCCTTGATAAAACACAGTGGACCAACGCCAGCAGCTGACATGGCACCCCAGACCATCACTGACTGTGGGAACTTGACACTGGACTTAAAAGTTATTTCAAAAAAGTTATTATAAAAAGAGGTTATTATAAAAAAAAGTTATTCTAAGAAAAGTTTTTTATAAAAAAGAGTGGTTATAAATAATAATAATAATAATAATAATGAGAGGGAGTTCCCTCTGTTCCGCCTGTAATAGAGCAGTTGGTAGCTGTGCCGGGTCACGCCGCAATCTGTTCTGACAAATAATTGCCGAGCGCTTCTTTTAATTATTCTTTGCGGCAGGGGAAAAAAATCTAAGCTTACGACCAAAGTGCCGATTCAGCAAGATTATGTTTTACGCCGTGATGTTCACAAACGATAGTCAGATCACCGGATTGTAATGAGAATGTTGTGAACTAAATGCAGCTTTCATGAGATGTAGGAGAAATTACAGACTTCTGGCCTGCTGCTTGTTGTTTTCTGCAGCCTTGGGTTCTGCTCCAAGTGTAACTCTGAGAAAATACTAAAAATGTTTTCAGTTCAATTCTATCTTCATAAAATGCCTTTTAGGGCCAAAGTACACCGGATTTTATGATCAGTTTGTGATCAATATGTGCATTGCATTCATTCTTCCCCTGCAAATTTGAATCTCAAAAAGTGTACGCTAGCCCTTAAGTCCCGGTTCACACTACCGCGACTTATCAGGCGACTTGTCAGCCTGACAAGTCTCGGTCCATTCAGTTCATTTGGAACCGTTCAAATAGAAGCGACTCAAGTCGCTCCGACTTAGAAAATAGTTCCTGCACTACTTTTGACCGAAGTCGGAGCGACTTGCATTGACTTCCATTATGTGAAGTCCGTGCAAGTCGCGCTGAAGTCGCGGTGCACAGCGACTTCACTAGTCACCCCCGAAGTTGTGTCGCCATAGTGTGAACCGACTCTAAAAAGTTTTACCTTTAGTTACATTGTTTGGGGAAAGTGGGGAGGGCAGGGGAAGACTGGGCCAGGGGGGCAACTGCCCCCTGGGCTGCTCTGATGCCCTGTAAAAAGGCTGCACCGCTTCTGCCTCAGACGCAGGGGAGGACTGGGCCAGGGGGCAACTGCCCCCTGGGCCGCTCTGATGCCCTGTAAAAAGGCTGCACCGCTTCTGCCTCAGACGCAGGGGAGGACTGGGCCAGGGGGGTAATTGCCCCCCGGGCCGCTCTGATGCCCTGTAAAAAGGCTGCACTGCTTCTGCCACAGACGCAGGGGAGGACTGGGCCAGGGGGGTAATTGCCCCCCGGGCCGCTCTGATGTCCTGTAAAAAGGCTGCAATGCTTCTGCCACAGACATGCCTAAAGGATTCCTGGGGATGAGAAGTAAAAAGTCCCCAGCGCTGACCTTCTGAGTGCGGGGTGAAGACAAGGACAGAGAGAAGCCCCCCCCCACCCCCACAGCATGGATGGTGTAGCTGAGGCCGGTTCCATGCCCCACTGGAGACTCTCCTCCCCTGGCCAACCCCAACCAAGCTGTCCCAGCTCCCCTCAACCGCCCCCTGCTGGCCAAGTTGGGAACCCAGATTCAGCTTGGGGGTGAGCAGAGAGTACCTGGAGCAGGGCTTCAGCCTGGAATGGGGGTCAGGAGGAGGACGGGAAGAGGGAGAAGTGGGAGGGGGGCCGAGTCGCTGCACCATGGGTCTTTGGTTTGTACTTGCCCCCCGGGTTGAAAGTTGCCATTCT
The DNA here is from genome assembly GCF_965119305.1 of Pelophylax lessonae. Classification (NCBI taxonomy): domain Eukaryota; kingdom Metazoa; phylum Chordata; class Amphibia; order Anura; family Ranidae; genus Pelophylax; species Pelophylax lessonae. The sequence goes on from NC_138774.1 coordinate 23,706,435, forward strand.
GCCCCTGGGGAAGGAGGAGTTCACAAGGCTGATTAGGGTGCACCAAGGGTTAATAAGGGATTAAAAAGAAACACATTTGATAAAAAAAAAATCTGGGCTCAGAAGAAGTGTATTACTTGATGCTGGTCAGCAGACTGAGGGCATCTAGAGGCAGCAATAAGTACTGCAAAAAAAAAAAAAAAAAAGAATCTAAGTGTACGACTGAAATGCTGATTCAGCAAGATAATCTCTTACGCCGTGATATTCATAAGCGATATTCAGATCACCGGATTGTAATGAGAATGTTCTGAACTAAATGCAGCCTTCATAAGACATGCTTGTAATTGTTGTTTTCTGCAGCCTTGGGTTCAACGCAAAGTTTAACTCTGGGAAAGTTTTTAAAAAAAAAATCAGTTTCAAATCTTATCTTCATAATATGCCTTTTAGGGCCAAAGTACACCAGATTTATTAATCAGCTGAGGTCAGTTTGCAATCAATTTGTGCATTGCTTTCATTCACAAGTTCCTGCAAATTTGCATTTAAAAAGTGTACACTAACCCTAAAAAAGTTTTGCTTTTAGTTACATTGTAAGGGGAAGGAGGAGTCAAAAAGGCTGACTGGGGTAAACCAAGGACTGATAAGGGATTAAACAGAAACACATTTGATTAAAAAAATAAATAAAACATCTGGGCTCAGAGGAAGTGGCTTAATTGATGCTGGCCTTCAGACTTAGGACATATAGAGGCAGAAAAAAAGCATTGCAAAAAAAAAAAAAAATCTAAGCCTGCGACCGAAATGTTGTTCCCGTTACACAAAGTGTGAATGGGGCGATAAAAATCAGCCCCTGCTGCAGCCTCTCACTTAGTGACTTGCAACAAAGTTACATTCTACAGCCTGATCACTGGGGAGCTGAAGAGACTGATGAAATGCTTGCTCCCACCTGCAGCAGACTAATGACATCATCATAGCCTAGGCAAAAGGGCCGGTGCTATCATTAGGCAAACTAGGCAGCCGCCTAAGGCACACTGCTGCCTAGGACGCAGCCAAGGCATGTCCTAACAAGACAGCGGCATGTAAAGAAACTCCTGCAGCTGCTGAATTCCTGCATGAAGGAGAGAAGTTGAAGCTGGCTGCAGGAGGCGAAATAAGGGGATCGGTTTCTCTATATACCGCCCCTCTTATGCGGGTCCTGCTACCCCGCTGTGATCTCCCGGCCCCGCTGTTTCCTCTCTCCCATCCCTGGTTTTTCCCCTCTCCTGGCCCTGCTCTGATCTCTCCCTGCCTTGCGGTTTCCTCTCTCCCATCCCCGTTGTTTCCCCTCTCCCTGCCCCACTCTGATCTCTCCTGGCCCTGCTGTTTCCTCTCTCCCATCCCCATTGTTTTCCCTCTCCCGCTCCCGCTCTGATCTCTCCTGTCCCCGCTGTTTCCTCTCTTCCATCCCCATTGTTTTCCCTCTCCCGGCCCCGCTCTGATCTCTCCCGTCCCCGCTGTTTCCTCTCTTCCATCCCCGTTGTTTCCCCTCTCCCGGCCTCGCTCTGATCTCTCCTGGCCCTACCGTTTCCTCTCTCCAATCCCCGTTGTTTCCCCTCTTCCGGCCCCACTCTGATCTCTCCCGGCCCCGCTGTTTTCTCTCTCCCATCCTCATTGTTTCCCCTCTCCCAGCCCCGCTATGATCTCTCCCGGCCCCGCTGTTTTCGCTCTCCCATCCCCGTTCTGATCTCCCCCGGCCCCGCTGTTTTCTCTCTCCGATCCTCGTTGTTTCCCCTCTCCCGGTCCCACTCAGATCTCTCCTGGCCCTGCTTTTTCCTCTCTCCTGGCCCCACTGTGCTCTCTCCCAGCCCCTCCCCCCTTTTATCGTTGTCCATTGTAGGATTGGATGATGTTACCTGGAGAAATTTAGCAATTTCATGTTTTATTGTTTTAATTTTTCTACTGTTTTTAACATTTTCCTATTATATTTATTTATTTATTAATTTAATTTATTTTAGTTGGGGGGGGGGGGGTTGTGCAAGTAACTGGTCCTGCCCAGGGCGCAAAATAGTCTAGCACCGGCGTTGCTAGTCAACATCACTTTGTAAGGGGTTGTTAGTACAAAATTAAGTTTGACCATTAGGTGGCGCACAACTACAGGATTTAAATAGTGGGTTACGCTAGAGAGTTTGAGTAGAGAGACAGAAGTTAGACTTCTTTAGCTGCCCCCCCCCCCATGGGACTGGGTGAGACCCTTTCTGCCCACGTTCTAATGGCCCTGCCCACTACTGGACTGGAATTTATTCATGCAGACTAGTAAGATTACGAAACGCGACGATGCATCAAAAAAATGGAAACATGTCAACACATTGCACAGATATGAACTGGAAATATTTTCTTTTCAATAGTTTTTATTTAAGTTTTTCAACACAATAAACAGTAAACACATTATGTGTAATGGAAATAATAACCGCGCTAATGGAAATTATAAAAAGCTGCAACTTCAAGTACCACACCCCAGTGAAACAAATTATAAATCAAGTCGCGCTAAAACAATAGGAATGGAACAAATGAAGTCCATATGAAGTCCATAAATATAAATGATGCAATCCGTGATCCTCAAACCAGGCTCCTCATGGATATATGCTTACCAGAAAGGTAAAAAATTAATGCAGGTTCTTTAAGCCAGAATCTTATCCACTTGATAGAAGACAGGAAGCAGAAGACTCGTGATAGAAATGTGATTGTTGGGTCATGAAAAAATATGAAGAAAGAAACGCAATAGCGTAAAACCCAACAAAATATGGTACAGTGTGACTATTGACACCAATGTGGTTTTCAGTGATTGAAACAGAAAAAGTGCTCAAAAATGGTGAAAAAGGCCTAACCACCACCAATCTTTTTCACTGCTTACAAAACAGGAAAAATGGGCGTGCACAAAAAAACAGAGGAAATGAAGATCCCATATTGAAAGACACCTTAAGGTACTCCTTACCAAAGTAAAAAATGGCAATTGCATGAACACCCAAATAACAGTGCTATCCTTCACCAGATAAATGCGCCTCTTACCAAACAAAAGTAGTAAAAACGCTTGCAGGTAACTCAAACTCCAAAGATGAAAACACTTGTATCTAGAACTTCTTATTAAGGCAGGTTCCAACCCAGATATATCCAAGGAATGACCCCAAGATGATCACCGCCATAAAGAAAAAAAGAGGTTCCATAGTGTAAAACCGCATAGACTTTATTTTAAAAGAAAGGGAATAAAACTCACAATTTAGAAGTACAATGCATTCGTTGTGTATAAGCCGCCGGCCGGACGGCTCCGCACATCCGCACTTCCTAGTCGCAGTAAGATGATGTCAGTACGCCGTGTCCTTACGTCATTTCGTCACAGATGACGTTTTCAAAGTAAACACATTATACTTGTACGTAATGTCAAAACAGCAGCATACATAAAAGGTTATGCCGTACAATATTTCATGAAAATGAACCCAGCAACCCCCACATTCCATAACTGCAGGACCCCCGAAGCCCGATCCCAAGTCACAAGCCCCCACGTCGAGCAGGAGGGCCGGGCCACCCCAGACCACCCCAAAAGGGAACAATACTGTGGCCGGGCACGCCCCCCCCTCCACACTCCACAGGAACCGGGATCCTTCCCCCGGGGCACCCCTCATCTATCCGTAGGCTAACAAGGGGTGCGCCAAGAATTAGCAGTAAATATATGTTAATATAGCCCATTATACATGGGATAATCATACAATTTTGACAAGAACTGGGAATATTTTAAACCTGTGTACATGCATAGACATGCATGATAAAGCGTAGGTGTTAATTTTCCTGATGTGTATTCTGAAATAATAGCAAAAGAGCACCTAGATTGGAGATCACAGTGGCCCCCACCATGAGAGAATGGCTTAAAGGGACAACTGTCTTGGGTAAAGAAGCTGTAAAGTTGAGCATGGAGTGACTAATGCACTAAACATTCTTGATGGTACAAACGTATTTGACATCTGACAAGAAAGCAGGCTAAAAAAAAAAAAATCCCCCCTCCCCCCGTTTCTCCAGAAGACAAGGTTGACCCTTCTGAGCGGTGAAAGGTGACTTGGAAGCATATTTTCCTCAATGGGTCTCCATAACACCTGCTCAGCGTCTGATCGTCTCAGGTGCAGTTCTGTTCCTGTCAATTGAATGATGCAACAAGGAGACGTTCTGACAGCAGACAGGTCTGCAGGAGACGGAAACTCTTTGGCAAAACATCAACTTGTTTTTTTTTTTTTTTCTGTTAAAGGGCAACGTCATCCAAGAGCCAAATGCACAGCTATAGGAAACATCACACCTGCCAAATGATCTGTAAAGGAATACGTAGAGCACCGAGACTCAAAGAGCAGGGTGACAACACTTTTCAGGACCTTCAAGCAGGTTCCGAGCCCCTGCCCCACCTCCTGTAGGGCCTTTGAACTACTAGATAGCTTGGACAAAAGGGATGAATAGCATGTGTTCTGAAGACGACCTACCAGAAACGTTAACCACCGCTCCCTTGTCCTGGAGCAATGTCTATGACACCGTTTCCACTATCTATTTATGACATACACATCATACCAGCATCTCTTGGGGAAGGCAAGTTTGCAAGGGGGAGTATGTTTGCTTTTTGGGGGCTCATTCTCAAAGTGGGGCGATTTCTCTAAGTGGGGCGCACTTCTGATTCTGCACAAATCATCTCAATGTGTCATCTGAAACATTCTTCTCTGTCTCTCCACAGGTATGTCACTTTGTCACCTCCTCCCATGCTCGCCTCCAGGACTTTACCAGAGCCTCTCCAATCCTGTGGAACTCCTTACCCTTATCTGTCCGATTATCTCCTACTCTATTAGCTTTTAGGCAATCTCTGAAAACCCTCCTCTTCAGAGAAGGCTATCCTACCCACACCTAACAACTCTACCTCCATTTTATCCATCTGCCCATCCCCCCCCGGTTACTGCCTTTTGTTTCACTTGACCCTCCCTTCTAGATTGTAAGCTCTAACGAGCAGGGCCCTCTGATTCCTCCTGTATTGAATTGTACTGTAACTGTATTATTTCCACCCACACTGTAAAGCGCTGCGCAAACTGTTGGCGCTATATAAATCCTGTATTATAATAATAATAATTTATATGTAAAATGTCACATAGGTCAAACATTGCCACGTTCGAGTGCCATCCAATATATTCCCAAGGCACATGTACCTGAACGGCTTTGCTAAACCCATGCCAGAGCTGCCTGCTTTCAACAGTCTGTGATCTCCGGTGGTCACAGGAGTGCACTGCATCATATAAATCATTATCTGTGTCTCCTGGCCATGAAGACATTGAATTAGACGCTGGGGAGGACTGGCCCAGGGGGCAGGGGGGGGGGGCAACTGTCCCCCGGGCTGCTCTGATGACCCTTAAAAAGGCTGTACCACTTCTGCTACAGACATGCCTAAAGTATTCCTGGTGAAGAGAAGTAAAAAGTTCCCCCCGCTGGCTTACTGAGTGCGGGATGAAGACAAGGAAAAAGTGTAGCCCCCCCCCCCCCCCAGCATGGATGGCGTAAACTGTATCAGCCCCACTGGAGACTCTCCTCCCCCAGTCAGCCCTGACCAAGCTCTCCCAGCTCACCCCAACTGCCCCCCTGCTGTCCAGGTGGGAAACCTGGATTTGATCAGTAGAGAGTACCTGAAACAGAGCTTCAGCCTGGAATGGGGGTCAGGAGGAGGCCAGAAAGAGGGAGAGTGGGAGGTGGGCTGAGTCGCTGCACCATGGGCCTCTTGTTTGTGCTTGCCCCCTGGGCCAAAAGTTGCCAATCAGTCCCTGATTAGATGTGAACATGAAGCAAATGATACAGAATCACTCAATTCAAGATTTTCATTTATTTGCAAAATGTCACATGGGGAAACACCACCAATGTTTCTTGAGGAAAGGGACCTTGCATGGCCCAGAAATGTTGGCGGTATATGACATTAACCAATACATGTGCCAATCTTTAATATTCAATTGAGTGATGTTGGCGCTTCATTATTTTGCTTCATTTTCCTGCTTAATTCAAGGTTTTCACTGACAGGAGCCATGAATAATTATTTTTATGATCCAGTGCACTCGTGTAACCATTGGAGATCACAGACTGTTAAAAAGCAGGCAGCTCTGGCATGGGTTTAGCAAAGCTCTGCCTATCCCCTATCCCAGCTTTAAACTTGAAATGACCACAGTGACAACTATTGACTATGAATCCATGGTGTGCTGGCAACATTTTACCTTCTTAACTATATTAGATGGGCACATTAAAGACAACAACATACAGGGGTATACAATGTACGGTTAACAGCAAACACACACACACATTATAGGTTGAACTGGATGGACTTATGTCTTTCTTCAACCTCACAAACTATGTAACTATGTAAGATGACTGTTAGGAACGGGATCTGAACCCACAACCTCTGCTGCTCCTGGCAGTATCTCTTGCTGCTGAGCCACCTGAGAATCTGGACAGCACCCTGTCTGATCCTTTGGACAATCCTGCCTTGTGCCTTATTTCTTATTAACCTTGAACTCCTTGTTCCTCCCCTGAACTTCCTATTTAAGCATTTAAGCCATGTCTTTGCACTTCTTGTTTCCCAGATTGTTGTGCTCTCTCAATATCTTGCTCCTTTGAATACCTGAAGTTGTTCTTATCTTCCCTACCATATGTTTACCGACCTTTGGCTTGTTCCTCCACTACACATCCACTTGATCCCAACCTGCAACCATTGGTTATCAACGTTTGGCTTGTTCCTCAACTATACTTTGGCTTGATCCCAACCTGCAACCACTTGTTACCAACCTTTGGCTTATTTACTGACTATGCTTCTGCTTGATTCCTACTTGCTATAGCTACTACTGGACCCCAGCTTGCGCATCTCCTTGTGGGATGATCCTGAGGAATACGACCTGGTTCTAAGACGCCGCAAAACCAATCTCCACCATCGGGAGCTCTGGTTAACACTGGTGAGGGCTTGGACCCCATGCCTTGGGTGACTTGCTTGTGCAATTATCTTTCTGGTCGGTGAGAGCCTCTCTTCTGCTGTAGCTACTGGTCTCTGAGCCTGACCCCTGACTGTGACAATGAAACAATGAGCACTGACAATGTCGTCACTGTATCACCTTGAGGAAGGGACCCTGCTTGGCCCTGAAATGTTGGCGGTATTTGACCTATGTGACAATAACCAATAAATATGTGACGATCTTCCATCTTCAAAGGAGTGTTGTTGATTCTTAATTCCTTTTGGTGTGGTTTGCATGGCACCATCCATTGTGGTCACTAATAGCGCCTCCAGTTATGTTGGTTGCAAGTTCACAACACTGCAAGGAGCTCAGCCTAGAACTCAGTGGCTTTAGGAATATGAACCCAATGCCTTTCTTGTTCTCTGCTGAATGCAAACAGCTCAACAAGCACACCAAAAAACAAAGACAAAGTGGTGGTAAGTTATCCGTAAGGTTTCTTAGGGTACCCACATATATTTAAGGAGCTAATGTCTTTAAAAGTTTAGTTATCCTTTAATAAAATTATTATCTTTAACATTTAATGACTGGTATCCCAATGAAGATCCCTCATTCCCTCGGTTTACGTCCTTTAAACTGCACTCACACTGGCAGACAAAAACATAATTTCCTCTCCAAAATCTCTGTGTAATGTAATCAATAGCCGCCACTGTCTATCCATTTTGTAAGGTGATGGATGTCTCGAAAGCCTTGGGGATCCAGAGCTCACTGTATCCATGTTAAATTCCTCTAATTGACCTTCTTTCTCTGGATTGTGCTAGGCAGTCATCTTTCTGACCCTTTCCCTACTCGATTTATTGATAGGCTGGAAGAGCTGAAAGGCGTTAATGTCTCCAAATACCTTGAAGTGCAACAGACGCATTAAAGCTGAACTCCAGAATATTGTTCCTTCAGTCTTGGTGTGTTTTTTGTATTTTGTAGATTATCTTTGTAGTAATCCATTGTGAGCTTTTCCTTCCTCTAATAATTTTAGAGAAAGTTTTCCTATCGAGAGTTAAGATTTAAATGTACAGGATAATAGAACATGTGGGGACCAGTGATGTGGCCAGGTCTCTTGTTGCCCTTTCCTGCCCTCTGCACTTTACAATTGACCCATTCATGTTGTAGCCAAGGAGGAGGCGAGGAGAGCAAGAAGGGTGCTTAATAAAGGGCAAGAGTGTCTGTAACTAGTCCACCTTGAGGTATACTTACCGAGCTACACTCCTATGTCTCCTCCCTAGCGCAGCAGCCTTATGAGCATAAGGGAGCACATGGCCTCCCTCATGTGACAGTGCCTGAGCAACCAGTCATTAGACCTGAACACTGTCACTTGGTGTTGGGTTGGTTTGTTGGTTGGTTTGTGAGTTGGTTTGGGTTGGTTGGTTGAGGTGGGTTGTGACATTATTCCTCTTGTCTAAGCTCTGACATCAGCTGACACTGGATACATAAACAGGAAAATAGAACACTGCCCCTTGGGGGTGGGAGTAGATATGACATATTTCTCCTCGTCTAAACTCCAACATCAGCTCACACTGGAATGAAGATAGGTTGCACCTAAATACTGTCCCATGTGGTAGGGGATAACATCATCCCCCCATCTAAGCTTCAACATCGGCTCACACTTAGGCAAAGATAAACGGGGGCCTAAACACTGTCCTTGGGGGTGGGAGTGACATCCCCCCCTTTTCTAAGCTCCAATATCAGCTGACATTGAGGGAAGATATGTGGGGACCTGAACGCAGTCCAATGGGGGTGGGAATGACATCATCCCCCCATTTAAGCACCAATGTCAGTCAACACCTGGAGCAAACAAAAGAAGGGACCTGAATGCTGTCCCTGGGGGGTGGTAGTGGGAGTGGTGTCATGCTCCTATCTAAGCTCCAACATCAGCTGACACAGTTATGAAGATAGACAGGGACATGAATGCTGCCCTTTGGAGTGGGAAGGGGGGATGACATCATCTCCTCTGTCTAAGCTTCAACAAAGATGAGCAGGGACCTAAATGCTGTCCCTTGGGGGTGGTGGTGGGAGTGACATCATCCTCCTGTCTAAGCTCAAATATCAGCTGACACTGGATTGAATATAGGCAGGGACCTAAATTCTGTCCTATGAGGGTGGGAAGGGGGTTGACATCACCTCCTCTGTATAAGCTCCAACATCAAATCACACTTGAGCAAAAATGAGTATGGACCTGAATGCTGTCCCTAGGGGTGGGGGTGGGAGGGAAATCATCCCCCTGTCTAAGCAGCAACAGCAGCCAACACCTGGAGCAAAGATAATGAGGGACCTGAATGTTGTCCCTTGAGGGTGGAAGTGTAAGTGACATAATCCCCCTGTCTAAGCTCCAACATCAGCTGACCCTGGAACAAAAATAGATGGGGCCTGAATCCAGTCCCTTGGGGGCAGGGGAGGACTGGGCCAGGGGGCAGGAGGGCAATTGCCCCCCGGGCCTCTCTGATGCCCCGTAAAAAGGCTGCACTGCTTCTGCCACAGATATGTCTAAAGGATGGTGAAGTAAAAAGTCCCCACTGCTGACCTACTGAGTGCAGGATGAAGACAAGGACAGAGTACAGGCCTGCCCCCTAACATGGATGGTCTAAACTTTGTCTGAGCTGAGGTCGGTTCCATGCCCCACTGGATATTCTCCTCTCCTGGCCAGCCACGACCGAACTGTCCCAGCTCCACCCTGGTGGCCAGCTCAGGAACCTGGAAATCGGCCAGTGAGTAGAAAGTACCTGGAGCAGAGCTTTAGCCTGGAATGGGGGGTCAGGGGGAGGCCAGGAAGAGGGAGAGTGGGAAGAGGCACCATGGGCCTCTGGTTTGTACTTGCCAAATGGGCTGAAAGTGGCCAGTCAGCCCCTGGGTGCACGTGAGGTGACATTATCCCTCCTATCTAAACTGCAACATCAGTTAGGATAGGTGGGACCTGAATGTTGTCCCATGAACATTAATTAAAAAAAAAAAAAGAAAATGGTCAAAAATACTTACAAAAGCATTAATAAAAATTTTACACCAAGAACTAAACGTTATTTTTTAACTTTGTAAAAAAAAAAAAAAACACACAATTGTGAGATTTTCTGATGGGAAGGCCAGTATGGCCGCGCTCAGTTTCAGCTCAGACTTTTTGGCTCCTTTATTTAAAGCTCCTAATGTAACATCACTGATTAAAAAAAATTACAGATCCATTTTTCTTATGAATTCAATGGGTGAAGACAGAGATCTGCGGAGATCCAAACTCGGTCAGCTCATCGTTTTAGGCCGAAAACACAGAACGTGCACTGCAATGGTTGAGGAATTGGATCCTGCGGTCGAGTTGTAGCATACATTTTTTTAAGACCTCCGGGGAGCAGCAGTGAAGAGTGTAACCTAATGAAGAAGATATTTGTTAGACAGACGATTCCCTCGGAGCCTGAACAAAATCAGACCCGTGGAGCGCCTCGCCGTTAATAAACACGAAGATTCGCCGCCTCTTGGAAAGCAGGTCTATTTGTATGCCAACGCGATAAGATTTTGAGCAGTTTGGATATTAAGCATTGCCCATTATGGCTTCATGATTCCAGAGAGGGCTGATTACTCTCAGCGGAATTCATTTTCGCTCTAAATACGCATCATGGTCGCATACAGAGCCGTTCATTTTTTCCTTTTGTCACTGACCATTTACCCGGTAACGTGCGCGGCAAGCCAAGTCCATCATTGCCAGATGCTCTCCAGCATGGCCTGAAAAATGCTAATCGCTGTGCGTGACGATGCAGCGAAGGATCCGGGCTGGTTTTACGCTGAAGATGGTTCTGTAAGAGATATCAACAGTGAGTTGAGCAAGAATTCTGGTCTAAGACTTGGTTCACGCCTGTTGGGAATGCATGCAAAACTCACAGAAGCGTGCTGCTTGTTAGCAGACGTGTGGGGTGCCATTAATTCTTAAATGCACCACCACACATCAGCAAACGAGCGCATTTTCCCACACTCCAAAATGCATGGTGCCTCAGCACCATGTGGTTCAGTGCGGGCAACAGTGGTGGCTGGTGCATTGGGGGCACCGCCCCCCCATCCATGCGTCCGCCCCCCTAATCTGCATGCGGGGCGTCGGACGCATGGAGCTCAATGGGGCTTTTTTTTTTTTCTTAGTCACCTGATTAGAGCCAGAGGCTCTAATAGGCTTCAGCAAAGGGTGGACCCGAGGCGCTATTGTCACATGGATCCTCCTCCTGGCCAATCAGGAAGCGGGTCCAATACGTGCTTCCTGAATGGCCGAAAGGCAAACCCCATGCCATTGGCATCTCTGCATTGAAAGGGGGCACGCTGGCATCTCTGCATTGAAAGGGGGCACACTGGCATCTCTGCATTGAAAGGGGGCACGCTGGCATCTCTGCATTGAATGGGGGCACGCTGGCATCTCTGCATTGAAAGGGGGCACGATAATCTCTGCATTGAAAGGGGGCACACTGGTCTCTGTGCATTGAAAGGGGGCACGCAGGTCCCTGTTCATTGAAAGGAGGCACGCAGGCCCCTGTGCATTGAAAGGGGGCACACTGGTCTCTGTGCATTGAAAGGGGGCATGCATGTCCCTGTGCTTCGAAAGGGGGCAGGCTGGTCCCTGTGCATTAAAAGGGGGCACGCTGGTCCCTGTGCATTGAAAGGGGGCACGCTGGTCCCTGTGCATTGAAAGGGGGCACGCTGGTCTCTGTGCATTGAAAGGGGGCACGCTGGTCTCTGTGCATTGAAAGGGGGCACGCTGGTCTCTGTGCATTGAAAGGGGGCACGCTGGTCTCTGTGCATTGAAAGGGGGCACGCTGGTCTCTGTGCATTGAAAGGGGGCACACTATGCCTTAATTACTGAAGGCCCCTTTCACACTTTTGTGACCTCAAAGTCACGCAATTTTTTACAGCGTTTTTTGCCGCAAAGCAATGCCTATTACATTTTTCTGTTTGCGCCCCCCCAAAAATTTTGAGCACCAGCCGCCACTGGCGGGCAAATTTACAAAAGAGTTAGGGACATCTTGCTCCGTGTTTCTCACAGGTAGGGCAGCGGTTTGAAATGAATGGGCTGCCTTATGCGTGAAGGTGCACCATATTGGTGTGAGGCCAGCATTAGGCTAAGTTCACACCAATATGGTGCACCTTAACGCGTACTGTATTGGTGTGAACTTAGCCTAATGCTGGCCTCACACCGAGCAAAGTTCCTGAAGAGTTAGCTACTGGTGGCCCCAATGTCACCCTCCCGCCCAACATCCTTTAATGTAAAAATGTAAAGAGCAGGTCAGAAAAAGATTAGATGCAGACACTGTTCAGGTTTTCAGTTCCATTCAGTGCAACCCTACAGTACATGGATAATTCCCCATGTTCTTTCTCTTTAACCCCTTCCCACCGCATTCTGGGAGCCCCTTCAAGTTGGACTGGCTGGAAGCCGGGAAGCAGAGGTGGTGTCCTGATCATGCTGATTGGCTCTTACAATGGTCACATGACCGAGTGCACATTCCCACTGGCTTCCGATTAAACAGAGGCCAAAAGACAACGTCAAACTCCCATGGAAGCTATGCTATGTGCAGCAGCTGGCATTTGTGGGAGGAGGTCAAATATGCTGAATGTACTGGAAAATACTTGTTCATCCTGTCAGAAATCCAATGAGTGCCTAACCTGGTTGAGATGACAATGTTGCCTTTACTGCAATGAAAACTCAACCAGAGTTGACTACCCTTCCCTGTTCACTTCTGCTTACAGATATCTGTCTCTCTTCATCTATGTAACAAATAGGGATGGGTTTTATAGTCCAGTAGGGGAAGAACTAAGGCAGGGCTGGAAGCCGGGAAGCAGAGGTGGTGTCCTGATCATGCTGATTGGCTCTTACAATGGTCATATGACCGAGTGCTCATTCCCACTGGCTCCCGATTAAACAGAGGCCAAAATACATTGTCAAACTCCCATGGATGCTATGTGCAGTAGCTGGCGTTGGTGGGAGGAGGTTAAATATGCTGAATGTACTGGTAAATACTTGTTGATCCTGCCAGAAATCCAATGGGCGCCTAACCTGGTTGAGATGACAATGTTGCCTCTGCTGCAGTGAAAACTCAACCAGAGTTGACTACCCTTCCCTGTTCCCTTCTGCTTGACTACAGATATCTGTCTCTCTTCATCTATGTAACAAATAGGGATGGGTTTTATAGTCCAGCAGGGGAAGAACTAAGGCAGGGCTGACAACTCAGCTAGGGATTTCAGTGCAGCAGAAGTAGCGTTGTCAGCTCAAACAGGAACGCAGGAACTCACTGGACTTCTGGCAGGATCAACACATGTTTCTCTATACTTGCAGAATTTTAAAGGAGAAATCCTGGGGAACTGTGGATGTATTGCAGAGATTTTTTTTTTTTATTTATTTTTTTTTTTTTTTACAAGAGTCCTGAACTATGGCCAGCTCCAGGCTTGTAAAAAATGCACTGTGCACTCACACACACTGCAGGTCTCAAGGAAGACCAGGACACAGGATTGAAGGCCACCCAAGACACTTTAAAGCCTTAAAGTTCCAGGCCCTGATCTGGGATTACAAAACCCGAAGAATCCTATAAACCCAGTTTTCCCAGCTGACAAACATTCTGGAGCCCCGCATTGTGCATTAGTGTGAATCTGTATCATTCCTATATCCATTTTAACAGTGGCAGTGGCAGGGCCTTGCACTGCTCCCTGTAGGAGCCACTTCTCCACTTAGAGCACACACAGCAAGGCACACAGCATTTTCTCTCTCTTCCACTGGCTCCAAGAAACAGTCTAGGGCAGTGATGGCGAACCTTGGCACCCCAGATGTATTGGAACTACATTTCCCAAGATGCTCATGCACTCTGCCATGTAGTTGAGCATCATGGGAAATGTAGTTCCAAAACATCTGGGGTGCCAAGGTTCACCATCACTGGTCTAGGGGTTCCTTGGTTTCTTTTTGGGCTTTTATTGGGAATGATGAACTTGAATAGGGATAGGGAGCATGGCATACCCCCAATAAACCATAGAACTGAATAACTTCAGGACTCCTCAACTTTCTGGCTGCACTGTACCAAAAGTAATGTCCCGTCAGATCTTTATGCCGATGGTGACCTGTAGTCCCTCCAGAGTTTAAAAGCTACACATAGTCAGTACTCTTCAGCACTGAGACACTTACATAGCCACAGGATCTTGGATTGCCTCCTGCTGATATCCACCAGGCTCTTTCTGGGGAGGGAAATGTAGACTCACACCACAAAAGGACAGCTGGACTCTTACCCAGCAACTTTCTCTTGGTTTTTCTCTATAGCTAACTTGATCCCTGGACTCAAGCTTGCGAACAGACCCCACATCTAAGCCTAGCTGGGACCTTGGTGTCTTCATAACAGCTTCTTGTAAAAGTCTGCCCCAGGGGCAGAGTCCCCCTGCACTTTTTTCCACATTTTGTCATGTTACAACCAAAAACGTAAATGTATTTTATTGGGATTTTATGTGATAGACCAACACAAGGTGGCACATAATTGTGAAGTGGAAGGAAAATGATAAATGGTTTTCAACATTTTTATAAATAAATATGTGAAAAGGGTGGCGTGCATTTGTATTCAACCCCCAGAGTCAATACTTTGTAGAACCGCCTTTCCCTGCAATTACAGCTGCAAGTCTTTTTGGGGATGTCTCTACCAGCTTTGCACATCTAGAGAGAGACACTTTTGCCCATTCTTTGCAAAATATCTCAAGCTCTGTCAGATTGGATGGAGAGTGTCTGTGAAAAACTATTTTCAAGTCTTGCCACAGATTCTCAATTGGATTTAGGTCTGGACTTTGACTGGGCCATTCGAACACATAAATTATACTTTAATTTAAACCATTCCATTGTAGCTCTGGCTGTATGTTTAGGGTCGTTGTCCCGCTGGAGGTTCATCCTCCGCCCCAGTCCCTAGTCTTCTGCAGACTCTAACAGGTATTCTTCTAAGATTGTCCTATATTTGGCTCCATCCATCTTCCCATCAACTGACCATCTTCCCTGTCCCTGCTGAAGAAAAGCTTCCCTGCAACATGATGCTGCCACCACCATGTCTCACTGTGGGGATGGTGTGTTCAGGGTGATGTGCAGTGTTATTTTTTCGCCACCGTTTTGCTCTTAGACCAAAAAGTTAAATGTTGGTCTCATCTGACCAGAGCACCTTCTTCCATATATTTGCTGTGTCCCCCACATGGCTTCTCGCAAACTGGACTTTTGGCTTTCTTTCAAGAATGGCTTTCTTCTTGCCACTCTTCCACAAAGGGCAGATTTGTGGAGTGCCGACTAATAGTTGTCCTGTGGACAGATTCTCCCACCTGAGCTGTGGATCTCTGCAGCTCCTCCAGAGTTACCATGGGCCTCTTGGCTGCTTCTCTGATGAATGCTCTCCTTGCCCGGCCGGTCAGTTTAGGTGGACGGCCATGTCTTGGTAGGGTTGCAGTTGTGCCATACTCTTTCCATTTTCGGATTATGGATTGAACAGCGCTCCGTGAGATGTTCAAAGCTTGGGATATTTTTTTTAATTCCCTAACCCTGCTTTAAACGTCTCCACAACTTTATCCTTGACCTGTCTGGTGTGTTCAATTGGCCTTCAAGGGCTTCACAGAACAGCTGTATTTATACTGAGAATAAATTACACACAGGTGAACTCCAAAGCCGGCAGAATATTAGCATGCATAAGGAAGGAGATGTATTCCAGAGATAAAACTATAATCCTACCACTTTATAAAACTCTGGTCCGACCGCATCTGGAGTATTCTGTCCAGTTTTGGTCGCCAGTCCTCAGGAGGGATGTGTTGGAGCTGGAAAGAGTCCAGAGAAGGGCAACTAAACTGATTAGGGAATTGGAGGACCTTAATTATGAGGAGCGCTTACAAGCACTTGATTTATTCTCCCTGGAGAGGAGACACCTGAGAGGGGACATGATAGCGATTTATAAATACCTCAATGGTGATCCCAACATAGAAAAATAACTATTCAGTCACAAGCAATGCATGAGGACACGAGGCCATACAATGCGATTAGAGGAGAAGCATTTTAACCTCAGGCTACGCAGGGGGTTCTTTACAGTAAGGGCTACTAGATTGTGGAATTCTCTACCATAAATGGTAGTAACTGTGGGAAGTATGGCTATTTTTAAAAGACTCTTGGATGTACTCCTCAAGGATCAAAACATTCAGGGGTATGAGAAATTATTACGGCCAAACACACCTACACAGGTTAAACTGGATGGACTATTGTCTTTATTCAACTTCACCTACTATGTAACTCTATTTACTAATTAGGTGACTTCTGAAGGCAATTGGCTCCACCAGATTTTAGTTAGGGGTATCAGAGCAAAGGGGGCCAGGGCCGGGTCAAGGGGTGGCTGCCCTGGGCACTGTGGTATTATGTGAGGTGAGGGGGCACCACAAGGAGATTGGGGGGGGGATTTATGTTGGAAGGGGGAATTTGGGGGAAGCAGGAGGGAAGTATTGTTCTACGAGAGGAAATTTGGGGGGGGGGGTGATTTAGGGGCATTTGTGTTAGAAAGGGGGATGGGGAAGAAGGTTTGTGCTAGAAGGGGGGAATTTGTGCTGGGAGGGGGAAATTTTAAGTAGGGGAGAGGAGATGTGTTCAAAGAGGGCACGTTTTAGGGCTAGAGGATTTGTGCTAGTAGGGGTAAATTTTTTTTTGGGGGGGGCATTTGAGCTAGGGGGTTTTGGGGGATCTAAAGATTTGTGCTGGGAGGGGGTATTTCAGCAGGGGGCGGATTTGTACTTGGGAGGGGGGGGATTTATGCTAAGGGGGTAATCATGCAGATTAGTGCTCAGTGTTTTTGTGGGTGGATTTTTGATGACACATAATGCTCATACATCTTGAGGGGGGGGGGGGGGGGTAGAGGAGGGACAGTTTGGCTTGTTCGCCCTGGGCTCTAGATGACCTTGTCCCGGCACTGAAAGGGGCTGAAACCTTGGCCAGATCTGTGCCTTGCCACAATTCTGTCTCTGAGCTCTTCAGGCAGTTCCTTTGACCTCATGATTCTCATTTGCTCTGACACGCATTGTGATCTGGAAGGTCTTATATAGACAGGTGTGTGGCTTTCCTAATCAAGTCCAATCAGTATAATCAAACACAGCTGGACTCAAATGAAGGTGTAGAACCATCTCAAGGATGATCAGAAGAAATGGAAAGCACCTGAGTTAAATATATGAGTGTCACAGCAAAGGGTCTGAATACTTAGGATATTTCAGTTTTTCTTTTTTAATAAATCTGCAACAATGTCAACAATTCTGTGTTTTTCTGTCAGTATGGGGTGCTATGTGTACATTCATGAGGAAGAAGAATGAACTTAAATGATTTTAGCAAATGGCTACAATATAACAAAGAGTGAAAAATTTAAGGGGGTCTGAATACTTTCCGTACCCATGTGTATATATATATATATATATATATATATATATATAAAAAATCTAACCTGCAAATCAGCTACCAATTCACTCATCCCTCCTGCCAATGAACCTTAGTTTTGACAAAGCCATATCTCTCGTAAGTGAAGGAGCCATCCGCCGCCCCGCGGCTGCTAAAACAACAGAAGCCCATCAAAAAACAAAGTGTCTTTCAATCGGCAGCAACCTACCATCAACGCCGCTCCGTTTATAAGAATTTATTCTGCCGTCCGCGACTCGTACCTGCATCTCATTCCAGGCTCCTTTTTTTTTACCTTTGATGTCTCTGAAAAGGGCTTCAATCAAATTTTGTGCCGCATCTGCTATTGACTTGTTTTTACAGATCAATCCCCGTTTTGACAGTCCCGCAAAGGCAGTGCGAGTGAAACAATTACTGCCAGTAAAATGAAGAAACTATTGCCTTTCAAAGCGTTTTTTTTTTTACCTTTCCAATCAAAGCCAATGCCGGGCTAACACGGTTTATATTGGAACGATAAATTGCTGGCAGGTATCAAGAAAAGGGCGGATTCTTGCGAGAAATCAATTTTAGCGGATTTCTCACGCAGCTGGGTTTCAGCGCTGAAGGGGTCGTCTGCATTTTTTTTTTTTTACATTTTTTTGTTTTTTATTTATTTATTTTTTAAAGGGCATTTTAATGATTTTCTTCCTAACTTTAAGCGCAGAGTGACATCTGGACGGTGACATTTACGGGTGGCTCCGGTCTCCGTCGCTGAATACAAGATATTACATTTGCAATCAAAAACTCAGTCGCTGAATACAAGATATTACATTTGCAATCAAAAACTCAGTGGGAGGTTATGTTTGCTACAGGTGTTCCGTGCGTCTAGAGCTATGTTACTGTAATCCACCAGTAAGAACAAAAAAAAAAATTGCAAGAGAGAAAAGAGAATAATAATCTACAGCAAAGAAAAGGCGATAACAAGAAACTAGAATTTGCGTTCAATGCGAACACACGAATGTTACCATTGTTATATTATATCTAATTGCATCACTAAACAGCATCTCATCAAAGAATCTTATTAAAAAGAATAATTTCTCTCAATCATTTTTAATCTGCAGCTTTTATGATCCCTGGTGATCCTGCCATGAAGGTCCTTTTTCAGTCACTTCCTGTTGTGGTGACAACGCTCTTTCCCGGTCTTCCAATTGTGCCATGCGTTGTCACCCCTTAAGACAGGCTTCTAATGGTGGCTGTTTTAATACGTATGGCCCACTGTTGTCACCATCAAGAACCCAACCTGAGAAATATCGTTGGTGTTCTGAGAGGATGGAGGCCAGGGGTCAGCAACCTTTTTTCACTTAAGGGCCAGATTCAAGGTATGTGAATGCATGAAGCGTCACAGTCACCTCTGACCCGCTTTACATTACACAGCCCCCGCACCTCTGACCCTCTTTACATTACACAGCCCCCACACCTCTGAACCCCTTTACATTACAAAGCCCCCACACCTCTGGACCCCTTTACATTACACAGCCCCCACACCTCTGACCCCCTTTACATTACACAGCTCCCGCACATCTGGCCCACTTTACATTACACAGCCCCGCACCTCTGGCTCCCTTTACATTATACAGCCCCCACACCTCTTGCACCCTTTACATTACACAGCCCTCATTCCTCTAGGCCCCTTTACATTATGCAGCCCCCGCACCTCTGGACCACTTTACATTACACAGCCCCTGCCCCTCTAGCCCTCTGTACATTACACAGCCCTCGCACCTCTGGCCCCTTTATGCTACACAGCCCCATGTACCTCTGGATCCCTTTACATTACTCTGCCTCCGCACCCCTGGCCCCCTTTACATTACACAGCCCCCACACCTCTTGCCCCCTTTACATTTCACAGCTCTTGTACCTCTGGACCCCTTTACAATAAACAGCCCCCACACCTCTGGCCTCCTTTACATTACAGAGCCCCCTGCACCTCTGGACCCCTTTACATTACACATACCCCAGCACCTCTGGACCCCTTTACATTACACAGCCCCCCGCACCCCTGGCCCCCTTTACATTACACAGCCCCCACACCTCTTGCCTCCTTTACATTTCACAGCTCTTGTACCTCTGGACCCCTTTACAATATGCAGCCCCCACACCTCTGGCCTCCTTTACATTACAGAGCCCCCTGCACCTCTTGCCTTCTTTACATTACACAGCCCCCGCAGATCTGGACCACGTTATATTACATAGTCCCGCGCCTCTGGGACCCCTTTATATTACACAGTCCCCCCTGCATATTACACAGCCCACCCAGCCTCCCCTGCATATTACACAGCCCATTCAACCTACATTCTTTAAGGGCCAGTTCATACCATAGAAACAAAGTACAGGTGCGGTTCGGAAGCTTTTCTGCATGCGCATTTTTGACAGGTTTTTTGGTGCGTTTTTGATGCTTTTGGTGCAGTCCAGTTCACCCCCCCTTTTTTTCTTAACCTTAAATAAGGACATTTCCAGTGCATTTTTGATGCATTTTACAACGTTCCAGTACGTTCCGATATCGCATGTCAAATTGTGCCCGATATGAAAGGAGGCTTAAAGTTGTAAACAAAAAGTGTCAGAAAAAAGCCTGGTCGGCAACGCAGGATATTGGTGATCAATGAGCGGGAAGATCACACATGACCGAACCTTTACAAATCTAATTGAGGGGTTCCTAGGCAAGGTTTGGGTTTAGTGGTGCTGCACAGTGGGCAGCAAGGAATTATCTCCGGAGGAATGGGGGGGAGGGGGGGTGATCATTATTTATATGGACTAGGAATGATGGCGTCTAATGCTTACAGAAAACCAATTCTCCTTAACCGCTTCCTGACCGCCCGCCACATGGCCCTCCTGCGCGAACCGACGTAGGTATACGTCGGTCGCACGCCTGCAGCTAGGGGGCGAGCGCGCACCGTTAGTGGCGCGCTCCCGCCCCTCCTAGTCAGCGGGGACTCCAATGCACGGGGCAGGCGGCTCCGATTGCCGTAATCGACCTGTAATCGCTCCCCGCTGAGATAGAAGAACTGGTCGGCTGTTGTAAAC
>NC_138774.1:23731876-23790938 GCF_965119305.1 Pelophylax lessonae
AAAAAAAAGGTCATCAATTTTATTTGGGTACAGCATCGCAAATGTCCTTTAAAGTAACGCAGTGTCGAATCGCAAAATATGGCCTGGTCAGGAAGGGGGCAAATCCTTTCTGGTCCAGAAGTGGTAAAAGTGTATTTTTTCCAACAGAATTGCGTTTGCAAAACAGCTGCACGAATAATGATCGCCATTTTATTCTCTAGGGTCTCTGCTAAAAAAAAAAAAAAAGTATAATGTTTGGGGGTAATAAGTAATTTTCTAGCAAAAAATATTGAATTAAAGAGGAAGTAAACCCTCCTCAGGAAGTTGTACCTATAGGTAAGCCTATATTAAGGCTTACCTATAGGTACTGTAAATATCTCCTAAACATGCACCGTTTAGGAGATATTTACCTTTAATGCAGCCAGTGACGTCACTGGCGCATGCGCTCTGAAGGAACGGCAGATCGTGCCGTTCCTTCAGAGCCCCGTGCCGTGACCGTCGGCTCCCGCGCGCGTGCGCGGGAGTGACGTCACCGCGGCTCCGGCCAATCAGATGGCCGGATGCCGCGATCCCGGAAGACGGGCGACTATACATGTCGCCCGTCATACAGGTAAGCGGACGGCACGGCGGGGGCTCGTTCTAAGGTAAGTATTTCATAATGAGCTAGTATGCGATGCATACTAGCTCATTATGTGTTTCTCTTTCAGGATGTAAAGAAGAGAAAAAAAATTTTTCTCGGTTTACAACCTCTTTAAACTTGTAAACAAAAAGTGCCAGAAAAGGCCTGGTCAGCAAGTGGTTAATTGAATAAGCTGAAATTAGAAGCTGATTGGCTACCATGGCACAGCTGCAGCTGTTTTAGTAAATCTCCCCCAATGACACATTACATATATTTGATGCTGGATCCACTATAACTCTTTAACCACTTACTGCCCACCATCAAATGACGGCGGAACGGTGCGGCTCTCGTTCGGGGACGCCGTCATATGTCGACGCACCATCACCGCCTCTCGCGGGAGCGCACAGTGCGGCAATCGTGGCTGCGCTGTGTTGCTAGGACATGGCGCGACTCCTATCTTAGTAAAGAGCTGATGACATGGTTTTTTACCTATGTGATCGGCTGTGTCCAATCACAGTCAGTCACGTGTAAATGAGGAAGTGCCATTTATCGTCTCTCCTCGCCTCACACTGTCAGAGCGTGTGGCGAGGAGAGCCGATCAGCAGCTCCTGTTCAAAGGGAAGCCTTGGACAGGTAATCAGGGCACTGATCATCAGTGCCCTGATTACTGTAAAGTAAAAAAACTTGCCCATAAGTCCCCCAACCAATGTCCATCAGTGCCCACAACCAGTGCCTATAGTGCTGCCAGTCAGTGCCCATCAGTTCCTGCTCATCTGTGCTGCCCATCAGTGCCACCACTCAGTGCCCACAATCAGTGCCCATAGTGCTGCCAGTCAGTGCCCGCTCATCTGTGCTGCCCATCAGTGTACATCAGTGCTGCCCGTCAGTGTCCATCAGTGCCACCACTCAGTGCCCACAATCAGTGCCCATAGTGTTGCCAGTCAGTGCCCACTCATATGTGCTGTCCATCAGTGTCCATCAGTGCTGCCTGTCAGTGCCCATCAGTGCCACCACTCAGTGCCCACAATCAGTGCCCATAGTGCTGCCAGTCAGTGCCCGCTCATCTGTGCTGCCCATCAGTGTCCATCAGTGCTGCCCGTCAGTGCCCATCAGTGCCACCTCTCAGTGCCCATCAGTGTCGCCTATCAGTGCTCATCATTGCTGCCTTTCATTGCCACCTATCAGTGCCTGTCAGTGCGGTATATTAGTACCTCCTCATCAGTGCCCATAAGTACCACCTCATCAATGCCCATCAGTGCCGCCTCATCAGTGCCCATCAGTGAAGGAGAAAAATTACTTATTTTCAAAATTTACTGACAGAAAATAAGAAAACGCTTTTTTTCAAAATTTTCTTTTTTCTTTTGTAAGAAATAAAAAAACCCCAGCGGTGATTAAATACCGCCAAAAGAAAGCTCTATTTGTATGAAAAAAAATGATAAAAATTTCACATGGGTACAGTGTAGCATGACCGAGCAATTGTCATTCAAAGTGACATAGCGCTGAAAGCTGAAAATTTGCCTGGGCAGGAAGGGGGTGAAAGGGCCCGGTATTGAAGTGGTTAATACCAGCAGTAAGTGTATATGTAGCCGTACGTTGGTGGACATCATTCTTTGCGGGCACACACAGTATATGGGTTCAGCCAGTGTTGCTGTGCTAGGAGCGCGCTCAGTTGCGCCCCCCAGTGCTGTGACCGCGCTGTCACCGACAGCTCCCAATCACCCGGCCCCTTATAACAGGCTCCTGATCACAGGATCACTGTGACAGCCTATCAGAGTGATCCCATGACCGGTAACGCCCCTCCACGTTCTCTTAAAGGGCCAGCGCCCATCAACAAGAAAGGCTTTGGTTGAATATGGTTGAAAAAAAAAATGCAAAAGAAAATGTTCTCATGTTCCTGAAAAGGTAGACTGACCATTACAAGGCCGTTCAACATGTAATCGGCGTGAAATGAAGCGGCAGGGAGAAGGGTGGGTGTGGGGTGGGTGGGGGGAGGGGGGCTATGCTGGCAAAGATTCAATTACTTTATTACTATTTATTTGCAGCGGACAGGCGACCTCCATTAACATGCAGGAGATCCGTCTGAGAACGGGATTCCTTTTCACTTAAATGGAAGAAAAGATACGAGAATACAAATAGAGCCAAATTGGTTATCTAGCCGATATCACTGCAGTCTTTATCCACCCGGGGGGAGGGGGGGATGTTAAGCACTCACAAGTGTGCACGCCGATCCATTCCATTAGACGCTATGGAATTCGATTAGATGGATCTTAAATCAAATGCCTTCAATCATGATCTGCCACTGATGTTCAAACGTAAAGAGTAAAAAAAAAAAAAGGCATTAACCACTTGCTTACTGGGCACTTTTACCCTATTCCTGCCCAGGCCAATTTTCAGCTTTCAGTGCTGTCGCACTTTGAATGACATTTGTGCGGTCATGCAACATTGTACCCAAACTACATTTGTATCATTTTTTGAGACAGAAAAAGCTTTCTTTTGGTGGTATTTAATCACCACTGGGTTTTTATTTTTTTGCTAAACAATTTAAAAAAGTCTGAACATTTTTGAAAAAAAAAACAAAAACAAACAAACAATTTTTAGTTTGTTATACAATTTTGCAAATAAGTAATTTTTTCCCTTCACTGATGTGTGCTGATGAGGCTGCACTGATGGGCACTGATAGACTGCATTGATAGGCTGCACTGATGGGCACTGATAGGCTGCATTGATAGGCTGCACTGATATGCACTGATGAGGCTGCACTGATGGGCACTGATAGGCTGCATTGATAGGCTGCACTGATGTGCACTGATGAGGCTGCACTGATGGGCACTGATAGACTGCATTGATAGGCTGCACTGATGGGCACTGATAGGCTGCATTGATAGGCTGCACTGATGTGCACTGATGAGGCTGCACTGATGGGCACTGATAGGCTGCATTGATAGGCTGCACTGATTGTCGCTGATGAGGCTGCACGGATAGGCACTGATAGACTGCATTCATAGGCTGCACTGATGGGCGCTGATGAGGCTGCACTGATGGGCACTGATAGGCTGCATTGATAGGCTGCACTGATGTGCACTGATGAGGCTGCACTGATGGGCACTGATAGGCTGCATTGATAGGCTGCACTGATTGTCGCTGATGAGGCTGCACGGATAGGCACTGATAGACTGCATTCATAGGCTGCACTGATGGGCGCTGATGAGGCTGCACTGATGGGCACTGATAGGCTGCATTGATAGGCTGCACTGATGTGCACTGATGAGGCTGCACTGATGGGCACTGATAGGCTGCATTGATAGGCTGCACTGATTGTCGCTGATGAGGCTGCACGGATAGGCACTGATAGACTGCATTCATAGGCTGCACTGATGGGCGCTGATGAGGATGCACTGATGGGCACTGATAGGCTGCATTGATAAGCTGCACTGATGTGCACTGATGAGGCTGCACTGATGGGCACTGATAGGCTGCATTGATAGGCTGCACTGATTGTCGCTGATGAGGCTGCACTGATAGGCACTGATAGACTGCATTCATAGGCTGCACTGATGTGCGCTGATGAGGCTGCACTGATAGGCACCAATAGACTGCGTTGATAGGCAGCACTGATGTGCGCTGATGAGGCTGCACTGATATTATGCATTGATAGGCTTTACTGATGGGCACTGATGAGGCTGCACTGATATGTGGCACTGATAGACAGCAATGATAGAGACAGGTGTCACTGATAGGCAGCACTGGTAGGTGGCAATGATGGGCAAAACTGATAGGAGGCATTGATCGACACTGACAGGCATCACTGATAGGCACCAATAGGCAGAACCAATAGGGCTGCACTGATGAGCAGTGCCCTGATTATCAGTGTAGATGTCCCCTGTGTGGATTGCGGCTTACCGGCTCTCTTCTCCTCACATGCTGTCAGCATGAGGAGAGGAATGCCGATAACCAGCAAATCCTGTTTAGACCGTGACCAGCTGTGATTGGCCCTTTACCCTGATCTGTGATCAGCTGTGTCCCTGGGGAGGCAGGGTTCTGGGAGGACATCAATAGACTCTATCCCAGAAATGTGCGACCGCACTGTAGCCGTCATTCGGCCATAGCGCAGTTAAGAGGAGCTTAAAGCGGAGCTCCTTTCAAAAGGGCAAACTCCACCTGTCAGCCCATTGAGAAAGCATAGTTCGATTCACATGTGTGCAGTAGAAAACTGGCTGTGAAACCCCAAGTCTTCACTGCCGGTTTCCCTTACCCAAGACTGCAGATATACAATAAGTGTTTTTGGAGACTCTGACACCTACTACAGGTGATGGAGACTGAACACACTATGTGAGACTGCTAGAGTTCATACCTGCTTCCACTTCCACCATAAGGATCTACAAAGGGTTGAATGTTGCCCTTGGGCTGCAGGTTGGGCACCAGAGCTATACTGTATAGCCTAGAAACTGAGATATCACCTTATATTCCCTGGGCAGTGGGCAGCTGGTGATAACACACAGAACCAGCAACTTCAAATCTGATGCCTAAATATCCTAATGGACTGATGATATGCCTGGAGTTAGGGGAGGTCCTAGAAACCCTGGAAGACCTGGTAGGGATCCTTTGAAAACTGGAAATCATGGAAAACCATGCAAGGATCCTATACATACTAGAGGTCCTGTGAATCCTGGAATTTCTGGAAGACCTGGCAGGATCCTGTGAGTACTGGAGGTCCTGGAAAACCTGGAAATCTGGAATAACCCAGCAGGGATCCTGTGAAATACTGGAGGTTCTACGAATCCTGTAAAACCTGGTAGGGGATCCTGTAAGTACTAGAGGTCCTAGGAATTATGCAAATCTTGAAAGACCTGGCAGGGGTCCTGTGAATACTAGAGGTCTTGGAAATCCTAGAAGACCCAACAGAGACCCTGTGAGTACCAGAGATTCCAGGGATCTTGGAAATACTGGAAGACCCACTAGGTATTTTGTGAGTACTGGGGATGCTAGGAATTCTTGATATCCTGAAAACCCAGAAGGGATCTTGTGAGTACTAGAGGCACTGGGAATCCTGCAAATCCTGGAAGACATGTCTAGAATTTTGGAGAACTGGAGGCCCTGAAAATCCTGGAAGACCCGGCATGGAACCCTGGAAGAAATGGCGTAGATCCTGTAAATACAGAAGGTCCTAAGAAACCTTGAATATTCAGGAAGACCCAGCAGGATTGGTTGGGAACTTGTGAGTTCTGAAGGTCCTGGGAAACATGGAAATCCAGGAAGACCCATCAGGTAGCATGTGAGCACTGTAGGCCCTAGAAATCCTGGAAGACCAAGAAGGAATCCTGTGAGCACTGGAGGCCATAGAAATCTTGGAAGACCCAGCAGGAATCCTATCAATACTGGAGGTCCTAGGGATCTTGGAAGACCCCGAAGAGTTGTACGAGTAGTAGTAGTAATCCTGGAAGATCCTTCAGATGTCTTGTGAGTGCTGGAGGTCCTTGAAATCCAGAAAGACCCAACAGGAATCCTGTATATACTGGAGGCCCTAGAAATCCTGGAAATCCTTTAAGACCCGGCAGGGATTCTGCAAGTGCTGGGCCCCTAGGAATCCTTGATATCCTAAAAGACCTAGAAAGGATTCTGTGAATACTGGAGGCCCTAGGAATCCCTAATATCCTGAAAGACCCAGAAAGGATCCTGTGTGTACTGTAGATCCTAGAAATGCTGGAAACCCTTTAAGACCCAGAAAGGATCTTGTGAATACTGGAGGCCCTGAAAATCTTGGTAGAACTGGCAGGGATCCTGTCAATGGTAGAGGTTCTAGGGATCTTGGAAGACCCAGCAGGAGTTGTGTGAGTACTGGAGGTACTAGGAATCCTTTAAACCCTAGAAGACCTGGCAGGAATCCTATGAGTACTGGAGGCCCTAGAAATCCTGGAAGACCCAGCAGGAATCCCGTGACTACTGGAGGTCCTAGGAATCCTTGATATTCTCAAAGACCCAAAAAGAATCCTGTGAGTACTGGAGGAATCTTGTAAATCCTGGAAGACCCAGCAGGAATACTGCAAATACTAGAGGCCCTAGAAATCCAGGAAACCCTTTAAGACCCAGCAGGGATTCTGTAAGTACTGGGGCCCCTAGGAACCCTTAAAATTCTGAAAGACCCAGAAAGGATCCTGCGAGTACTGGAGACCCTGGGAATCCTGGAAGACTAAGCAGGCATCCTGTGAGTACCGGACGCCCTAGAAATCCCGGAAACCCTTTAAGACCCAGCAGGGATTCTGTAAGTACTGGGGCCCCTAGGAACCCTTAAAATTCTGAAAGACCCAGTAAGGATCCTGTGAGTACAGGAGAACCTGGGAATCCTGGAAGACTCAGCAGGCACCCGGTGAGTACCAGAGGCCCTAGAAATCCTTTAAGACCCAGCAGGAATTCTGCAAGTACCGGAGACCCTAGAAATCCCGTAAACCCTTTAAGACCCAGCAGGGATTCTGTAAGTACTGGGGGCCGTAGGAACCCTTGATATTCTGAAAGATAATAGGGGTTGGGACTTTGTATGAGAGACACGACACTGCTGCCAGGGAAATGGTAACATGTTTATTAGCACATATGATATAAAGCATAAAACAGAACATGTACATTGTATAGAAACAATATAGATAGCAGAGCTGATACATAATCCCTGAATCCAGATGCACAACAATCACATAATGAAGTATGAAGGAGTAAAATTGATTGAATAAAATCATAACATGAAACTCGACGCGTTTCATGGACTTAGTATTGCCACTTCCTCAGGAGTAGTTGTATGATATAAATCCATAAAAGATATATATATATATATATATATATATATATCAGTATAAATGAGTAACATAAATGGAGATTGATAGAAGCTGGAAGGGGAAGTGAGGGAGAAAAGGGGGGGAGAAGAACCCCCGATCTCCCAGCACTTACATGTCAACTCTGACTGCAATTGGAGCTGGAGGTAAAACCCGATCCTCGGTGTCTCCCACGGGAGCCGAGGGCGCACAAAGGCAGGCAAATGGGGCAAACCACGCCCCACACCGGGGGGAGCATCAGCAGAAGTGCATGAGGTAGAGCTGGTATCAACAGGAAGGAGAATCTAGAGTTAATATTCTGAAAGACCCAGAAAGGATCCTGCGAGTACTGGAGACCCTGGGAATCCTGGAAGACTAAGCAGGCATTCTGTAAGTACTGTAATACAATCTCTATTAGACTATATACATGTGTATCTGCGTTTTAGACCATATTGGGGACACTGCAACTTGGAGATAAATATTGCACAGCTCGATGTTTTCCATATGATCTTTTCCATATGCTGTTGCAGAATATCTGAAAGCTATAAAACTATAGAAAATAAAATGGAAACAGAAAAAGCTACGCAAAACGCTCGGCATAAACCCCCCCATGTGAGCAAAGCCAAAGATACGACGGTGCAACTAAATAAATAAATAAAAAGGGAAAAATACAATAATAATGCATCATTGACTTTTATTATAAACAGAGGGAATATATCCCAAAATATCTTGGCTCGGTTTTCCTGAGCCTTTGCTCTGATTCCCACAGGTCTAATAGATGTAATTAGGTTACGGAGGCAGAGAATGGGAGAGGAGCCGGGCGAGGAGAGTGAAGAGTGTTCTTTGAAGGAGTTCTAGTGACCTCAGGAGGCCAGAGGATAGAGATGAATCTTCTCCACCCTGCGCCATCCCCGCTCACAGCTCTCATGCAGATTAAAAGATCATTTGATGCATGGGAAGGAAGACGGCTCACTAATAAAATGTCAGGGGACACTTGGCATGGGGAAGACATTCCAAAATAACAAAAAAAAAAAACTCAGGAGCTTGTAGATTGTCTGCGTTACCGCTCCCCGATTACCGCTGCCCAGGAATAATCGCAGGATGGTTGGAGATATCGCCCAGCCCCCACCTTCACGATATTGAACACAGAAGATGTATCCGTGGCCCTCTCCAGAGAGGCGGATTTTAGATCACAAACATAAATTGCCTGGCAGGGTATAGAGAAGGAGAACTTCGCTGTACAGCTGACAAGACTTCTACCGCCGAAAATATCAAAAAAGCATTATTGTTCCATCGGAACGGCAGGAGGAGCGCGGCTGTGCCGGTCCTAGAATTATTACAGCCGCCTGTGTTCATTTGTAACTAACTTTGGTTTATACATGGAAAAATAAATATAATACGAAGATAGATAGATAGATAGATAGATAGATAGATAGATAGATAGATAGATAGATAGATAGATAGATAGATAGATAGATAGATAGATAGATAGATAGATAGATAGATAGATAGATAGATAGATAGATATTGAGAGATAGATAGATAGATAGATAGATAGATAGATAGATAGATAGATAGATAGATAGATAGATAGATAGATAGATAGATAGATAAAGATTGAGAGATAGATAGATAGATAGATAGATAGATAGATAGATAGATAGATAGATAGATAGATAGATAGATAGATAGATAGATAGATAGATAAAGATTGAGTGATTGATTGACAGACAAGATAGATAGATAAAGATTGAGTGATTGATTGACAGACAAGATAGATAGATAAAGATTGAGTGATAGATAGATAGATAAAGATTGATAGATAGATAGATAGATAGATAGATAGATAGATAGATAGATAGATAGATAGATAGATAGATAGATAGATAGATAGATAGATAGATAGATAGATAGATAGATAGATAGATAGATAGATAGATAGATAGATAGATAGATAGATAGATAGATAAATGAACAGACATACAAGATAGATAGATAGATAGATAGATAGATAGATAGATAGATAGATAGATAGATAGATAGATAGATAGATAGATAGATAGATAGATAGATAGATAGATAGATAGATAGATAGATATTGAGTGATTGGTTAATGAACAGACATACTAGATAGATAGATAGATAGATAGATAGATAGATAGATAGATAGATAGATAGATAGATAGATAGATAGATAGATAGATAGATAGATAGATAGATAGATAGATAGATAGATAAATGAACAGACATACAAGATAGATAGATAGATAGATAGATAGATAGATAGATAGATAGATAGATAGATAGATAGATAGATAGATAGATAGATAGATAGATAGATAGATAGATAGATAGATAGATAGATGTGTTATAGGGCCCCCTGAGAATACGGGCCCTCCCCAAGCATCCTGAGACATCCCATGTCCAGTAGGCCTATGGACTGCCCCCATGATGCTCCTCTTTGGGTATATATATGTGCGCCGCGCCCTTCTATAGCCCCCCCGTCCCCGGCACACTGGTAGAAGATATCTCTTTCCGGAATTTCCTGGGATTCTGCTGGCAGCTCTCTATTGTTCTGACGCTTTGGTGCTTTCTGCTTCTAAACAGATTATCCATTTGTAGCGTAAAACCGCCGCTGCCGTGGAAGGCGAACCCTTGGTAATGATATCATCGCTGTGCTGTTTAATCACACACTTCTCAGGCAAAGCTCCCAAATCATTCTCTAAACAGCGGAGCCACATCTGGCTTTTCCAGGTATCGGAAATGAAACGTTTATTAATTACACATTTCGCTTTGCATAACGGCACTCAGGTGAGGCGTAAAGACTCCATTGTGCTGAAAACGAGAGGGAAGCCATCGGCCGCAGTCTTGCTTTCCTTCTTCTTTTCATATTTTAGTAAATTTGTATTTAATTTGAGGCTTTTTGTGGAGAGTTTAAGGCTACCCCAGCCAATCCACCGGAGAGTTAGGCACATACGCAGAACAGCTGACCTTGCAGTTAGATTTAAAAAGTAAAGTTTGCCTACTACACCTGCTGGATTACATAAGGAAGTCGGCAACAGAGCTTGCAATTCTGCAGACCCTGTGCCATTGCCCTGCCCCTGTCTATCCTCGATATCTCTACTTAAGCGGAGTTCCACCCAAAAGTGGAACATCCGCTCTTTTGCTTTTTTTCCCCCTCCAGTGCCACATTTGGCACCTTTCAGGGGGGAGGGGGGGTTAACGGGTACCTGTTTTTGACAGTTACCCTTCCCCACTTCCGGTATACGGCGCCGCGTCGCCGTCCCTTGAAAGTTGGACCCCCTCCTCCCTCCCCCCGTGCCGAGCCAATAGGAATAAGCAGCGGGATTCGCGCATGCTCAGTAGGGACCTGCCCGTGAAGCCACAAGGCTTCATTGACGGGTTTCCTTACCGGCAATGGCGGCAGCAGCAGCACCCGACAGCCGATGGACAGTGATTAAACTGTACATTGCAACTTTGTATCCAGTCCAAGAGTGAGAGGCTGAAGTAAGGGCTGATATGTGTCAGACATTTTGAAAAAACTACAAGAATTACACAGACACCAGGATTTACATGAATGTGTCATCTCTGAGCTGGCATCTCAGTCCAGGAGTAGGTGGTGACCCTGGAAGATGCATAAAAGAAAGATAGTCCCGTCCTTTTGGACAGGTAAGCTGTTTTTGAGCTCCAGGCCAGTGACTTTACCAGCATCTCAGTCCAGGGTTACTGTCATTAATACACTTTTTTTGAATGCTGGAATGCTTATCCTCCCCCATCTAGAGACTGGTTTAGGCGCTCAGAGGTCAAAGGTCAAAGAGTTCATATAGATATAAGCTGAAACAATGGCAGATAAAAGTGTTGATGTACACAGGTGGTGCAAAAACATTTCGCAAAGGGGGGGGGGGGATTAAGAGTCCATGTGCAAATTCCTGACAGTTCTTAGAGGCAATCCAAGGGTGATCCGCAGCTCCGGGTCAGCTCATTCAAACAGAGTGAAGTCAACTCTAAATGGATAAAGGAGGAGGGAAGAGCGCCACTTGAGTGCAAGATAATGATTTATTATGACATAAATACGTAGTGACTTACATTAACGTGACTGGTCGGCAAGTGGTTAAAGTAAGGATAAAAGCGCCTCTCAGGTCCAAAACGGTTCCATGATGGTGAGAGGGGTCCACACAATCCAGGGTGCCTCAGGTACAGAGCGCCAGACCAGCTGGCTGTGTGTGTCCGGGCAATCAGAAAGATGCGGCCGTGGAAGGAACCGGGAAGGCGTCTGACGTCAGCAGCAGGAAACTGGCAAGAGGGAGCTTCAAGACGTGTTTCGGAGTCTGCACGAGGGCCCGGGCAGGGCATGTGCACTCCTTCTTCAGTTGAAGTGCAGACTCCGAAACGCGTCTTGAAGCTCCCTCAGCCATCTTGCCAGTTTCCTGCTGCTGACGTCAGACGCCTTCCGGTTCCTTCCATGGCCGCATCTTTCTGATCGCCCGGACGCACACAGCCAGCTGGTCTGGCGCTCTGTTCCTGAGGCACCCTGGATTGTGTGGACCCCTCTCACCATCGTGGAACCGTTTTGGACCTGACAGGAGCTTTTATCCTTACTTTAACCACTTGCCGACCAGTCACGTTGACTGTACTGCGGCAAAGTGGCTCGTTATCGTCTGGCGACGTAGACCTACGTCACCAGACATTCCCCTCTCTCGGCGGCGCCCGCCGGAGGCTCGCTCCCGCTGTATTCAGTTACAGCGGGAGTCGGACCAGGGGAGGAGCCAACGGTGATCACCGCCGCTCTTCTCCGATCGTCGGGGAACGAGTGTGGAGATCCGCCCGCTTGTGTAAACAAAGCGGGCGGATCTCCTAAGTGACAGACAGGGTCAGATTGCAGGATTCAGCATAGCTGAACCTGCGATCTGTCCCTGTGTCACTCAGTCATCTCCCCCCACACACGTCAGTAAGCACCAGGCATACATTAACCCCTCCCTCTAAAATAAAAATTAACCCCTTCCCTGCCAGTGTCATTTTGACAGTAACAGTGCATATGTATAGCACTGATTACTGCAGTAATGTCACTGGTACCCCCAAAAGTGTAAAAAATATCAGTCAAGGGTCCGATCTGTCCGTCGCAATGTCGCAGTCCCGCAAAAAAAAAAAAACGCAGATCGCCGCCATTACTCGTTAAAAAAAAAAAAAACACCAAAAATGACAGAAATCTTTCCCTTAGTTAGTAAACGCAATAACTTTTGCGCAAACCAATCAAAATACGCTTATTGCGATTTTTTTTATCAAAAATATGTAGTAGAAAACAAATTGGCCTAACATGATAACAAATTTAGATTTTTACATTTTTTTTTTTTTGGGGGGGGGGGGGTTTTCATATAAAAAAATGAAAAATATTGTTATTTTTTCAAAATTGTTGCTCTTCATTTGTTTATAGCGCAAAAAGTAAAAATCGCACAGGTGATCAAATACCACCAAAAGAAAGCTCTGTTTGTGGGAAAAAAAGGACGTAAATTTTGTTTGACTACGGCGTTGCATGACCGCGCAATTGTCAGTTAAATTTGCACAGTGCCAAATCGCAAAAAGTGGCCTGGACGTAAAACAGCAAAATCCTCCGGTGCTAAAGTGGTTAATGTAAGTTACTACGTATTTATGTCATAATAAATCATAATCTTGCACTCAAGTGGCGCTCTTCCCTCCTCCTTTTTCCTCCCCCATCTAAATCTTTTCCAAAATGTGCGGTTAGGAGCGCATAGTACAAAAGTTCAATTGACCACAAGAATACACTGATAATTCCAGCCCCATTCCAGCCTTAATTCAGGCTTACCAGCTATCTTGACTCAATTAAGAAATGTCCACATCCTTAAAAGAGGCGGGGGGGGGGGGGGGGCATCCTACGAAATGTTCTTTATGTATCTTATGTTCTTTATGAATAAATATTCTAAACAAATTACTAATTAGGATGAACATTTATGTTGGATGCTCCTAACCCAACACATCTCGGAATTGATTGTCTGACGATTGGTTAGTCTATCAGAGAGACAGCCACCTAGGACCAGAAGTGGGTCCACCCACTTGATTTCCACTATGAGTCTGTAAGTATGAGCTTGCGATTGGCTAAATGTTGGCGGCAAGAGTACAAGTCCATGACTTGCTCCTCTCCTGGTAGAAAAATGGTCCTCCTGCTGAGGCTTTAACCATCGTCCACTTTGTGATCCATGCCTTTCCGACGTTACGGGCTATTGACCGTTATAGCCCCAAAGGAAGGAATGTCCACACATACATAAAGTTGCTGTACTTTACTGGTGGGATTTGGAAAATGGTACAAAACAGTCACATCACACCAACATACTATCCGGGTTCACTTGACAGTACATAGTCAGTGGACGGTCACATGTAAAAGCATTGTTCAGCAATTAAGGTAAGCCATCCCTCCGCCTGGGGTCATCAGTACTAAATTAGATAGGATCTGTGCAACTATCTCTTCCATAGGCACATCTCTCCCCATGGGGATAGCCTCACTTAGGGAAATCTTTGCCCTGCCTAAAATTACTTTTGCAACCTGCCCTAGCTCCCACCTCCAAAAGGGTCAGAAATTCTACAGCCAGTTTTTCTGGGTGCAGGATTTTCTCTCCCCCATCCTCCAGCCCTGTCTGAGGCCTCCACTTTCTGACTACATCCACATAGGTGTGGGGTGTTTGGCTCCCATGCCCCAACTGCATTAGGGCTACTCCCAACCTGGCTTATATCTAAGTCCTGACTCACCAATGGCATCACTACAGGAAGGCTCTAACTAATACAGGCCTAGTACCTGATGACACTACCTTATGTACCCAGACACTATTCTGGAACAGAGCCACATAGTGGCAGACAAGCTAACTGCACCTGGCTACAAGTTTACCTGCATAAAGGAGAACTAGGTAGAACCAGATGGACCTGTGTCTTTTTTGAGAAGAGGCCCATCACCGTCAGACACCATAAAAAACCCTGAAAAAACAAGGACTAATGAAGTGGGGTAGGGATATGGGGAAGGCACCCCAGGGCAGTGTGTCCTAAAAAGTCTGCCAGTGTCCAATCACTTGAAGCTATGTGCCTATAACCCATGGTGTATAAACATGTTGCCTGTGTTTTGGGGGGGAATTCATGAATGAGTTTGCTAGTGATCATTATCCATTAACACCTAGGACCAGAACCACCTCCACACTACAGACGTCCACCATGAGTTTACCTCCATAAAGGACAACTAGGTTGAACCAGATGGACCTGTGTCTTTTTTTTGGAGGTCCATCACCAGACATTCAAAAAACAAGGACTAATGGAGTGGGGGTAGGGTTATATTGGATGTACCCCAAGGCGTTGCGTCCTAAAAAGTCAGTCAGTATCCAATCACCTGAAAGTATGCACCTATAACCCAGGGTGTATGAACATGTTGCCTGTGTCATGTACTGTACGATTAAGATACCGTAACTCCATATCCATTGGTCCCCGTCACTCCAAAAACTCTGTCCATGCTGAAAGCTACAATCATCTATTACTTGTTGGGGGAGGGGATTTCAAGATCGGCTTGACAGAGATCTTCATCTATTAACTGGAACAAAGATTAACACTGATCAGTCTCCAATAGTCACAGTCCACTGAACACCCCTTCGTAATGAAGGTCTTAAATTACTGATGGAGGGAAGAAGTCCATGTTTCTTGAATATTGGTAATAAGAGAAGGTTGACTGAAGGAGCTCTGAGCCAATATATTGTATTTCTCTTTGATTGCTGCCAATATCTATTGAGGTCAAGTAATTAAATACGTATAAAGTGTTACTTTCTATATTTAATGTAGCGGAGGAAAATATAAAACAGATTAGTATAATGAGTAGCAGCAAACAACCAACAAACCTCCTGCAACCATTAACTGACATATGTCTCGTGCCTTTTGCACATCGTCAACGTTTAAGCCTACAGATCAGAATATGTCCCTGATATTGGCATTATCAGGTGACAGGTGCATATTGGAAATTGATCCTAATTTAATTAAAGTGGTTATTCCAGTACCTTTTAAAGTCAACGTGAATACATTCCACATCTCACAATTTACAGAAAAATATATTTTTTTCAAATAGCTCCACTTTTAATACTGAAAAAAAAACATAATTTAAAGTTATAAAGAAAGTGAAGTCCCACTCATTTGCTCCCCCCCCCCAGTTTTTTTGAGTAGGGGTAGGGTAGAGGAGTACAGGTTTTTATCGGTACTTGCTTCCACTTCCGCAATCGCTGCCTAGGTGAGGATGGCATCCCTTACCCCTGCTTTCTTGATCGTGTAGCACCCTTTAACTAGTGTGCTAGTGTAAATAGGTTCAGTTGTTAGCAGGGTGCTGATAGGGGGGGGACCACCAGTCCTCCTGTAGGGGGCCCAGGCACACAGGGGGGCCCCAACAGCATTGGGAATCGATGCAGTTGGGTGGAGGAGAAATTACAGAAGGAAGCACTGTGTGGCTCTATACAGCAGTTGATAGCCAGTTTCTCACACTCCTGCCAGCTTTCAGTTACTGCAGGGAGAGACATAGACATGTGGCATTGTTCCTTTCCTGTAATTGCTTCTCCGACACCGATCCCCTTCCATGTTCTGCCTGCTGCTGATCCCCCCTCTCCCTGTGTGCCCACCCTTAATTGTGCCCCCATCCCCCATCCCCAACCCGCAGTGCTGCAGATTCCCCTGTCATGTAAAAAAATAACAAATTAAAAAAATAAAAATTAACCTGCAATTAAACTTTGTAATAAATTAATTGAAAGAAATTGTAAAATAAAATAATTGTAAATATTTTTAAAGTTTTTTAAATAAATCATATTTTTTTTTTATGTAAAAAAAAACAATTAAAAGGACTAATTCACACAAGTTCACTGTTAATTTTGTGTCTGCGAATAATGATTTTAGTGTATTTTTTGTGAAAATATTGTCTTGATATATTCCGGGGGGGGGGGGGCCCTGCCAAGTAGGCTGTATGGGGCCCCATGATTTCTAACAGCAGCCCTGGTTGTTAGTGTAGGTAAATTAGTTTGGCTGAGAGCCAGGCATGGGTAGAGAATCTGGGTCAGGGTTTAGTGGCTCAGGGGCTGGATTGACTCAGCAAGCAGCCTCCTTAGTGCCTCCTCCTGTTTTCTGGGACATTGGAGAATGTTCTAGACACAGCGGATGGAGGTTAGGAGGAGTTGTTTGGCATATTTATCATGGCCTCAGCCAATTCCCAACAAATGGGCTGGCAGGGG
Source organism: Pelophylax lessonae (assembly GCF_965119305.1). NCBI lineage: Eukaryota > Metazoa > Chordata > Amphibia > Anura > Ranidae > Pelophylax > Pelophylax lessonae. The sequence continues at coordinate 23,748,523 of NC_138774.1, forward strand.
GCAGACTCACCTCATAAATAGGCATGAGTCATGCCAGCAGGGGCAGTCAGGTGGAAAATGGAGATGGAGTGCTGAGAAGGCTGTTGGTGGCCCTTGAGGGAGCCCCCTAGTCTGGGAGGGGGGTTGTCTTTGGGCCTGGGACTTGGGTGCTGGAAGATTCCCCCTAAAACACACGGAGGAGAACCTTCCAGGAGACATGGGAGAAAGGAGAGAACGGCAGGAACAGGTCAGCACGTCCAGGAGATCTCCTGAGAGTCAGCCGGGTGTGCTGGTGAGTGTCAGTCTCGAAGAACGTGGGGAGAAGTTAGCTTGGAGGGCTAGTGAAAGGGACAGCTTCAGCCAGGTGGGTTGGCAGTGCCTGAAGAGGTGGTGCTGGAATCAGTAGCCACAGAAGGAATGTAAGCTGGACGGTAAACTTTTGCTACACAACCAAGGGTCCTCGGGTTCCTGGGTTCTATTGCTCTAATCTGAGTGATTTGTCAGAACTTTACAGTGTACCAGCTGGGTTTCTGCAAGCAAGTGAGTGCTGGAGGGAGAATTGGAGTGTATATAAGACTGTATATAAAAAAAGTTGTCCCTGAAGTTGTTCTGAAGTCAAGTGGGCATCCCATAACCTCCCATCCCTATCCAAGTTATCCCTCAATAAATAAAAAAAAAAAACCCAAGTCACGGATGGTCCTTTGACTCTGCAGTGAGGACAACCTTGCGGTTACGCCACATTTTATGAGCTCACAGGATTTTGATACTGGATATGTGGATCCCCATACTAACTAATGAGGCAATATAATATTTTAAGAGTGCGATACCCTAATTGACACAGGGGGAGGCTCCATAGCGGGGTCATGGCTTACCTTATCGATCTATGAGGGGATAAGATTCTGCAAGGGAATCACTCCACCAATCCTTAATACAAATGGGAGGACAAACAAATGACCAACACTAGATGGTTGTCCCCTAATATGGTCCCGGCACCTGCGCAGGGAACACTCACTGCATGTGAATTACTCCAGATGGGCACTGTATGGTCTTTGTAGGCCCTGAGGAAGCATTTGGTGAAACATGTCGGCACCAAAGACCTGGGCAATATACAGTACTCACTGCATCAGCTATCATTTTTATTGAGGAATTATTGTAATCTATTTGCTATTGTGTACTTACTTGTTACTTTAAATTGTTTTTTTAACATTTTGAAATAAAAAAAACATGTATTTTACTTAAATTTAGATATCCCTCCATTTTGGCCTGTACAGTCCGATCTCCTTTTCTTTCTTTTGTCTTTTTTATACAATTATGGATGATGGCCACATGTGTCGCAGTTATTTTTAATTCAGACTCTGGAGTGACTGTGGAAATTTGGTATGCCTGTGTGGGTGGGTGGGTGCAGCAGGGTGCCGGGGGGGGGGGCAGTTGCAGTTGAAGTCAAGTTTGAAGTCGAAGTAGAACAGTTCACAACAAGCTCGACTGGGAAACACTCACAGAAGACAACAGCATGTAAGGGGAGAGGTCTCAGCCAAGCGGACAGTGTCTGTGAGTCACATGACACCAGGGAGGGAAAATGGCTAATTGGGCCCAATTTCGACATTATCACTTAAGGGTGTACTCACTTTTGTTGCCAGCGGTTTAGACATTAATGGCTGTGTGTTGAGTTATTTTGAGGGGACAGCAAATTTGCACTGTTATACAAGCTGTACACTCACTACTTTACATTGTAGCAAAGTGTCATTTCTTCAGTGTTGTCACATAAAAAGATATAATAAAATATTTACAAAAATGTGAGGGGTGTACTCACTTTTGTGTGATACTGTATATGTTTATATTGTGCTATGATTTTATGTGTACATATATGAATTACCAAATGCGAGTTTATAGATTTTACCTATTTCTCACAGATTGCAGCTGCGGGTTTCATTTAAAGTCCCAACTTTTCCCTGTTTTTATTTATCTCGCAATAGAGATGGAGGTATATGACCATACCCTGTCATTTCCTCATTAAAAGTCCCGAAAAATCTCCCCCCTTTTTTTCTGTTCATTATTTCAACCCGAAAAAAAATATAACCAGACGCAATAAACCAAGCACTCTGAAGGTGTCAAGTAAAAAAAAAAAGACGTCGTAGTGACGAAACACGTCGGGAGGAGCTTGCCAAGCGTCACCACGTCACACCCGGAAGTTGGAGGTCGGACATTTTGTTGGTTATATCCAACGGAATGTTGTTAAGCACATCTATATGTGTTTTACATGCTCTGCTTGTTTTGCAAATGGTGAGCGCATACCTTAGTTCAAAATAAAGGATTTTTAAAGTACTACACTATGGGCCTTTTCCTCTTAATATCTTCCCTATATGAGGTTGAGTGTGAAATCGGAACACCAATAGGAGGATTGGGTCCTGTGCTCACATTACATTAGGAGTACTGTCGCCTAGGATTGGAAATTGATTGTGATGCAAAAGTGGATGTCTGCAGCTACTTGGCTCCTGTGAACTGGGTTACTGCTTACTGCTATTTACATCTTTGCCGTTGGTAAGGGTCAGTGTGTGGTGGCTGGTTTTATACACTGTCTTAACCATATCAAGCACATGGGTGAAGAGTTCACAAGTTTTCGTCTTTTGCACAATCTCCGATCCTGTGGATTTATTGGATGGACTTTAATTTATTTATAGTAGTTATATACTAGGCTAGCGCTGCTCGTATGTGCATTATAAGTTAAAAAAACACAAAAATATGCCAACAAAAAAGTGAGGTGGCATGGCAAACTGGGTTTACACCTTTAAAACTGAAGCTAAAATATAATTTACCCAGATAGCTACCGGGAGAAAAAAAGAAAAAAAAGATAATGCCGACGCCTGAAAGTGTTCTAGATGTTCCAGGTTTGAACGGCGCCTTGAACTAATCAGTCTGCTTTCTTGATTTTAACGACTTGCCATCGCTAAAACTTTTTTTTTTTTTTTCCGCCGCCGGGTCAAGATGGAAGGCGTGCGGGAAAAAATGGCTATTTTAAAATTCCTCATTCCGTGTAAGTCCTGAACTTCTTTTCATTAATCGAGCGCAAAACGTATCATTCTCAATAAGAAAGCGAGGATAGATCAAGAAGGCTCGATGTATCCATATTTCATGCTAATTAGTCTCCGCACACGTAATCTCTCTCCCAAACGCATCCCATACATGTGTCAATGTCCGCGCGCCAGCTCATTAAGCCCTCTGTAGTTCATTTGAGTCCTGATTTTTTTTTTCTCGCTCTGAATCAGACATTTTAAGCAATTCTTGTTCTTGATGGATAGGAGAAAAAAAAAAAAAAACCCTGTATGCCCATCATCGGTTAATGCATTTGCAATAATGCATATGGTAGTCGATATGTATACTGCGTTCCCTTTTACCAACAAGGTTAGGAAGGCAGAGGGTGTCCTTGTTGCTTTGATAAGCTGTGTGGGTAAGATGCCCTACATCTGACAAGGGATGAGAAGTAGCTAGCCTAATTCTTTTTAATGGGGGCCTCAGAGACCATCTTTGTGGAGGAAGAAGCTGCAGCCTGCTGTTGCGGGAACCTTTTTTTTTTTCCTGCAAAGGCAGAACCTCGGCTCTCATCACTCTTCCTCGTAAATTAAATAAGAGGGTAGGTGCCTTCGGAGAGGCGATGCACTCAATCCACGTCTTCATAAACGGAGCAGAAAAAGAGAGACGTTTTTGAATGCTGAAGGCCCAAGGACAAAAACAGGAGGTGGTGGTAGCAGGAAGGTAATGCTCCGTTGATAGACTGGTGCCAAATTAGACAACTTCTGTGGGCCCTGAGAGGCGTTCAAGCTAATAGCCACCTACTCAGTGTTTTAAAGGCCAACATAAGAAAAATGTTCCCTTACCATGGGTGGCTGCCCTTTACCCCACACTCCAAGGGTTAACTCTAGTAATTATATATTTTTCATACATTACATGGGCTAGGTGGACTGTTGCATGGATCTTCTAGTGCAGGGGTGGGGAACCTTTTTTCTGCCAAGGGCCATTTTGGTATTTAGAAAATCATTTGGGGGCCGTACAAAATTATCAACTTAAAAATGTGCCTGTTATATTTGGTCAAACATTTATGTAACTCACTCCTAATGTGATGGTTGCAACTGCTTCTCTTTGGTGAGGTGTGTGATGTTAGCTGGCATTGATGATGTTGCTACTCGCAACTGGTTTTCCAGGTTTGCGTCGGTCAGTCTGGAGTTCAGCCGACTCTTTGTGGTGGTAAGTTTTGAAAAGAACTGCTGGCAGGTACTGCTGGTGGGTACAGCTGGCTGGTACTGCTGGTGGTTACAGCTGGCTGGTACTGCTGTGGGTACTGCTGGCTCAGGCTGGTACGTCTGGCTTGTACTGTGTTGTGGGTACTGCTGGCTGGTACTGCTGTGGGTACTGCTGGCTCAGGCTAATACTGCTGTGGGTACTGCTGGCTCAGGCTGGTACTGCTGGCTGGTACTGTGCTGTGGGTACTACTGGCTGGTACTGCTGGCACTACTGGCTAATACTGCTGGCTGGTACTGCTGTGGGTACTGCTGGCTCAGGCTAATACTGCTGTGGGTACTGCTGGCTCAGGCTGGTACTGCTGGCTGGTACTGTGCTGTGGGTACTACTGGCTGGTACTGCTGGCACTACTGGCTAGTACTGCTGGCTGGTACTGCTGTGGGTACTGCTGGCTCAGGCTGGTACTGCTGTGTGTGCTGCTGGTGGGAAATGCTGGCTAGCAGCGGTGCCGCGCTGGAGGAAGAGGTGATGTTTCCTGTATTGGTCACAGGCGGAGTGCATTTGATATCACTCCGCCTGTGACTCACTAAGACTGTCAGAACGGAGACGGAACTATACAGGAAGCATCAGCTCCGTTCTAACAGATCAGCTGAGAGACACAGACTCAGCTGCACAGGGGGCCGGACCAAATGACTTCAAGGGCCGCATACGGCCCCCGGGCCATAGGTTCCCCACCCATGTTCTAGTGCATCCCAGAGTGTACATCCATGTGGGATCAATAAAGATCGGGAAACTTGGGCATCAACTTTGGGACAAGGTGCTTTGCATCTTAGCATGTGGCTTGGGAGGCCAGAAGAGGGATAAACTAGTGTGGTTCCCCCACATTCTGAACCATACCGGGATACATGCCCTTAACATAGGAGGATACCTTACCAGGGAATCCCCTTGCAAAGCACCCTGTCCCCATGTTGATGCTCAGCTGTACTGATCGGTACTGATCCCACATGGATGTACACTCTGGGATGCACTTGGAGATCCATGTGGGATCAGTACCAATCAGCACATTTGGGCATTAACATGGGGACAAGGTGCTTTGCGAAGGAGATTCCCCCAGGCAAAGTACCACCCTCCCTATCGTACTAACGCAAAGAAAAAACAATCTCCACCATCAGGAGCTCTGGTGAATACTGGATATTACTTAGACCCCACACCTCAGCTGAGCCCATGTCATCTGCCAGTAGGATCTACTTGTGTACTCATCTTTCTGGTTGATGGGAGCCTCTCTACTACTATAGCTACTGGTTTCTGAGCCTGACCCTTGACATCCATACTCCCAAAAACACAAGGGTCAAACACAAGGCCCGTGGGCAAAATTCAGCCCACCAGGCCTTGTCATGTGGCCCTCGCACCCAGTTTTTCAGCCGGAACATGGTGAAACTCCATTCGCCCACCTACAGCTTTCACCCTCCGCTCCCACTCCCCGCTGTCACTTGTAAACACAGAAGCCTCCTGTATTTACAATGGACAGGTTAGCTCCTAGCAGCTAACATATCCCTGCACACCTCACGGAGGGGCACAGTGGGGGCAGATCACCAGAGTCTGAAAGAGAGAGCAATCTGTGCACCCCTGAACTCTGCACTCTATATGCAATGCACTCTTGAACCCTACACTCTGTGCATAGTGCACTCCTAAACTCAGCATTGTGTGCATAGGGTACCCCTGGAACTGCACTCTGTATATAGTGCAGCCCTTAAACCTTGCACTCTGTACATAACGTACTCCTGAACCCTATACTATGTACATAATGCACTACTGAACTCTGCACTCTGTACATAGCGCACTCCTAAACATTGCACCCTGCACAAAGCTTAAAGTGATTGTAAAGTCTTGTTTGTTCTATTAAAATAACAAACATGTTCTACTTACCCGCTTTGTGCAGTGGTTTTGCACAGAGCAGCCCCAACCCTTCTCTTCTCAGGTCCCTGGCTGGGGCTCCTGGCCCCTCTCTATCTTGTTGAGTGCCCCCACAGCAAGTATCTTGCTATGGGGCTATTTGAGCCGAGCTGCAGCTCCTTGTATCCATTCAGACACAGAGCTGCTACTCGGATCCACCCCCCCTCCCTTCATTGGCTAACTAAGTTTGATTGACAGCAGCGGGAGCCAATGGAGCCGCTGCTGTGTCTCAGCCAATCCCTGATGGCCGAGGCACTTGTGGACATCGCTGGATAAAGAGGGGGCTCAGGTATGTATTAGGGGGCTGAGGGGGGCTACTGCACACAGAAGTCTTTTTATCTTAATGCATAGAATGTACCTTCTGCCTTTACAACAATGTTAATCTTGAACTCTGCACTCTATACATAGAACACCCAATATACAACCGGCCCTTTGATGGCAACCATACTGCTTATGTGGCCTTCCATTAAATTAATTTGGACACCCCTGCCCAAAGACATTCTGGTAGGTCTATTGGTTTCTGTCCAACATTGACCCTATTAGGATATTCTACAGAGGGCACCCAAAATGTCTGCCTAGAACCCCTTTCAGATGGAGTGGACCCATATAAGTTTAATCCACATGCTCTGTGGGAGATCCCTCTGCTGATACCCGCTGAGCAGGCGGATGACAGGTCTGTGTCCGCTATGCTATGCAGAGCGGACACCGACACTGCCCGCTCGCCTCTATGGGGCCGTCAGATGAAACGGACTACATGTCCATTGGCAATCAATCCAATTCACTGGACAGATGTTGAACGTATTGCCATACATCTATTGTTAGTGGATTTTATTGGATGCCAGGTGATTGTCAGTTGACAGATGTCCGCGGACATCCGCCGCCCCATAGAGAATAATGGGTGGTCCGATCGAGTCTGGTGTGAAAGGGGCCTTACCCTTTATCCCAACAGTAGATAAAAGCACTTTGAGTCCCCAGAAAAATATAGAATATTAAATAAAAAACAGTAAGACTTTATTTTATATACGCTCAGCATAACCTGGAGGGCTCAGTTCCCTTTTATAATGCATTCTTTATATTGAGAAGGGAAGGGTGCGAATTCATAACCATCTTGAGAATTTAGCTTCTTTCCTTTTTATTATTTTATTTTCCTTCCTCTAGGCAGGCGAGTGACTGTCCAAATCTCCAAAAAAAAAAAAAGCAGCATTGATTGGTTATTTCCTGCTCATCAAACCTCAGGCTACATAAGTGCATAACATTTATAAACTTCTCCCCTGTTGGAGATAAGAGAATCTTCCCCAAATAACTTTTAGAAAAAGAGAAGAGGGAAAATCTCACCCACAACGAGCCGAGATTAATTGATTTCATGCTACGATCAACCCACTGGACGATTTTGCATTTATATTACCTATTGAGTGCCTCCGAAGTCATATATCCAAATTTAAGAAAAAAAAAAAGCCCTCTGGTTTACTAAAAAATGAACTCACTGGTTTAAAAGGGGAACTGTTGAAATTGTTAATTATAAGCCGTAAACACTTTCATCTCCGAGCCACTCCTTCTACAGCTTGCTCAGTGATAACATTATTACCATTGACAGGAAAAGTGAATAAGGCTGATTATCTAGTGACAATGGCATCTGCAAGTGGGTGGGATATATTAGGTAGCAAGTGAACATGTTGTCCCTGAAGCTGTGGTGTTGAAAGCAAAACAAATGGGCAAGTGTAAGGATTTGAGTGACAAGGACCAAATTGTAAATGGTCAGATGACTGTATCAGTGCAAATCCAAAACTGCAGCTCTCGTGGGATGTTCCCGATCTGTAGAGGTTAGGACCTAGCAAAAGTGATCCAAGGCTTAAAGCCATTATATAACCTACCAACAATCTATTCACTGTATCAATCAGTGGGAATTATCTGAAAAACAAATCCTCTCCCAGTGATATATGACTCCTAGCCACATGGCAAAGTTCTCCCTCAATATCTCCCACCTCTGCTGGTGGGACTTTGGTCAAACTAGTACCCTGGTTCTGATGGAAAGTTGAAGTTGATGTGTTGAAATCAGACAAAAATGGGCAAGTGGAAGGATTTAAGCGACTTTTACAAGGGCAGAATTGTAATGGAAAAATGACTGGGTCGGAGCAACTCCAAAACTGCAGCTCTCGTGGGATGTTCCCGATCTGCAGTGGTCAGGACCTACCACAAGTGGTCCAAGGCTTAAAGCCATCATATAACCTTCCAACAATCTATTCACTGTATCAATCAGTGGGAATTATCTGAAAAAAATTATATCCCAGTGGTATTTGACCCCTAGCCACATGGCAAAGTTCTCCCTCCATATCTCCCACCTCTGCCGGTAGGACTTTGGTCAAACTAGTACCCTGGTTCTGATAGAAAGTTGAAGTTGATGTGTTGAAAGCAGACAATAATGGGCAAGTGGAAGGATTTAAGCGACTTTTACAAGGGCCAAATTGTAATGGAAAAATGACTGGGTCGGAGCAACTCCAAAACTGCAGCTCTCGTGGGATGTTCCCGATCTGCAGTGGTCAGGACCTACCACAAGTGGTCCAAGGCTAAAAGCCATAATATAACCTACCAACAAACTATTCACTGTATCAATCAGTGGGAATTGTCTGAAAAAAATCCTTTCCCAGTGGTATTTGACCCAAAGCCACATGGCAAAGTTATCCCTCAATATCTCCCACCTCTGCCGGTAGGACTTTGGTCAAACTAGTACCCTGGTTCTGATAAAAAGTTGAAGTTGATGTGTTGAAAGCAGACAAAAATGGGCAAGTGGAAGGTTTTGAGCAACTTTTACAAGGGCCAAATTGTAATGGAAAAATGACTGGGTCGGAGCAACTCCAAAACTGCAGCTCTCGTGGGATGTTCCCGATCTGCAGTGGTCAGGACCTACCACAAGTGGTCCAAGGCTAAAAGCCATAATATAACCTACCAACAAACTATTCACTGTATCAATCAGTGGGAATTGTCTGAAAAAAATCCTTTCCCAGTGGTATTTGACCCAAAGCCACATGGCAAAGTTCTCCCTCCATATCTCCCACCTCTGCCGGTAGGACTTTGGTCAAACTAGTACCCTGGTTCTGATAGAAAGTTGAAGTTGATGTGTTGAAAGCAGACAAAAATGGGCAAGTGGAAGGATTTGAGTGACTTTTACAAGGGCCAAATTGTAATGGAAAAATGACTGGGTCGGAGCAACTCCAAAACTGCAGTTCTTGTGGGATGTTCCCGATCTGCAGTGGTCAGGACCTACCATAAGTGGTCCAAGGCTTAAAGCCATCATATAACCTACCAAGAAACTATTCACTGTATCAATCAGTGGGAATTATCTTAAAAAAAATCCTCTCCCAGTGGTATTTGACCCAAAGCCGCATGGCAAAGTTCTCCCTCAATATCTCCCACCTCTGCTGGTGGGTCTTTGGTCAAACTGGTACCCTCCTCCATACGCAATGGTCATGTAAAAGTTCAAGAAGCTACTGGCACAAATTTTTTCAGCTTATTACACAATGTGGTCGGACCAGAGTTATAAAACTCTGGTCCGTCCGCATCTGGAGTATTCTGTCCAGTTCTGGTCGCCAGTCCTCAGGAGGGATGTGTTGGAGCTGGAGAGAGTCCAGAGAAGGGAAACTAAACTAATTAGGGGATTTGGAGGACCATAATTATGAAGAGCGTCTGCAATCGCTTGATTTATTCTCCCTGGAGAAGAGACGCCTGAGGGGGGACATGATAGCAATTTATAAATACCTTAATGGTGATCTCGGCATAGAAAAAAAGCTATTCAGTCAAAAGGATTGCATGAGGACTCGAGGGCATACAATGCGATTAGAGGAGAAGCGTTTTAACCTCAGGCAACGTGGGGGGTTCTTTACTGTTAGGGCTACAAGATTGTGGAATTCTCTTCCACAAGAGGTGCTTTCTGCGGGAAGTATGGTGGCTTTCAAAAGACTCTTAGATGTACATCTCAAGGATCAGAACATTCAGGGGTATGTGAGATGATTACGGCCACACACACCTACACAGGTTGAACTGGATGGACTATTGTCTTTATTCAACCTCAACGACTATGTAACTATGTAAGTTACAGGTTTCATCCTTAAACCTGATCCAAAATGAACCCTACTATATCTGGGTATAGAACGCATTCCTAAAGAATTCCACACCATCACTGCACTTATTTTATTAGCCGCCAAAACTCTCATAGCTCTGGCGAACTACCCAAGCTCCTAATATCTCTGAACTCACCATGTGCCTTAACCTCACATTTGAGTACGAAATAGCTCTAGCCATCAGCACCAATACCTATCACAAATTCCAAAAAAACTTGGGAATATTGGCTTTCTCTACTCCCCCAATAATCCCTCAGGTTATATCTTATGGTTGTTATTTCTTTCTAAATGATATTAATTTTGTATTTCTGTATTGGTTCTCGGTTGCATTGATGTATTATCTATGAAAACTTTGAACTTGATGTTGTGTCCTATGTCACTTGTATTCTGTTATGTTTTTATTTTTTTTTTGTTTAAAAAAAAAAAAAAAAAAAAAAAAACAACAATAAAAATCTATTGTTGTAAAAGTGGTCCAAGGAAGGAAAACCGGTGAACAGGGGATAGGGTCATAGGCAGCCAAGACTCTTTGATGCACATAGGGAGCTAAGTCTGGCCTGTGTAGTCCAATCCAATAGGAAAGCTTCTGTAGCTCTAATTGCTGAAAAAGTTATGGCTGGTCCTGAAAGAAAGTTGAAGTTGATGTGTGGAAAGCAGACAAAATGGGCAATTGTAAGGATTTGAGCGACTTTTACTAGGACCAAATTGTAATTGCAAAATGAGTGGGTCGGAGCAACTCCAAAACTGCCGCTCTTGTGGGATGTTCCCGGTCTGCAGTGGTCAGGACCAACCAAAAGTGGTCCAAGGAAGGAAAAGTGGTGAACCGGTGACAAGTAGGGATGATCGAACTTTTGAAAAGTTCGGTTCGACCAGAACACCCGAACTTCACGAAAGTTCGGTTCGGATTTCAGAACCCCATTGAAATCAATGGGACCCGAACTTCTGTAATCAAAAAACACCATTTTTAAGCCCTAAAACCCAATAAATGCCCCTAAAAAGTGCCTAGGGTTCTGGGTCATGCCCCAGGGACTATTAATCACACAAAAAAAAGTTCTTAAAAATTGTCGTTTTTGATAGATAGCCAATTATTGAAAAAATTAAAAAAAAAAAAAAAAAAGAGATTTCTTTGGATTTAGTGTCTGGGGGGTCTAAAAGTTGTACCTGTGAAGTTTCAGCTCTGTAGCATGTCCAGAACCAGAATTACAGCATACCAAACCTTCAAAAATGACTTTTTTGCTTAACCGCACCTTTCTTTTGCTCCTAATCAACGGCTCAGCCAATGTGTATGATGGGGACATAATGCAGTGCACTGGGAACAAGATTAGAGGTTTTTTTGGAAAAAGGTGCTGTCTCTTTAAATGTGCATATAATTAACGGGTGTATTTCCACAATGGGGCTTTTATTACCAAATGTTTCAAGAAGTCCAAAGATGTATGTAATTGCACTTTATTTCATGTAAAATGGTGTTTGGTGCACTTTAACTTGAAATCTCACAAGAAACAGACATATATGCACGGATACATTGAGGGTTAGGGGTAGGGGCCACAATGTAGTGCAGAGTGAACAAGATTAGAGATGTTTTGGATGAATACTGTTGTCTCTTGACTTTGAATAGAAGTAAAGGATGCTTAAAAATTGGGCATTTGGTGGTGCGGACGATGCCTTGACACCATATCCCTATGAAAGTGCTGGTAATGAAAGCAATAATTGCCTTTGTAAGGAAAAAAATTACAATGATATGCATCTGTGTGACAGGTGCGCAAAAATTGTTGTTTGGGTGTTGGCGGAGCCATACCACTGTAAGCCCAAAGAGCTGGTGTTGAAGAAGGCGTAAAAATTATGAAGGTGTGCACCTGTGGAACAGGTGCGCAAACATGGTAGTTTTGGTGTTGGCGGAGCCTCCCCACCATAACCCCAAAGAGCTGGCTTTGAAGGAGGCCCAAAAATTGTAAAGGTGTGCACCTGTGGAACAGGTTCGCAAACATGGTAGTTTTTGTTTAGCATAGCCTCCCCACCTTAACCCCAAAGAGCTGGTGTTGAAGGAGGCCCAAAAATTGTAAAGGTGTGCACCTGTGGAACAGGTGCGCAAACATTGTCGTTTTTGTTTTAGCATAGCCTCCCCACCTTAACCCCAAAGAGCTGGTGTTGAAGGAGGCCCAAAAATTGTAAAGGTGTGCACCTGTGGAACAGGTTCGCAAACATGGTAGTTTTTGTTTAGCATAGCCTCCCCACCTTAACCCCAAAGAGCTGGTGTTGAAGGAGGCCCAAAAATTGTAAAGGTGTGCACCTGTGGAACAGGTGCGCAAACATTATCGTTTTTGTTTTAGCATAGCCTCCCCACCTTAACCCCAAAGAGCTGGCGTTGAAGCAGGCCCAAAAATTGTAAAGGTGTGCACCTGTGGAACAGGTGCGCAAACATTGTCGTTTTTGTCATAACCAAAATGAGGTTCTGTGAACGTAAAGAGAATGAGAGGAGGGTTTGAGGGTGGCACCATGGTCCAGGCTTAAACTGAGGCTCAACTGCCACATCACAACGATAGCCTAGTCTACAAGGTCTGCATCAGGTGCATCAAAGCTTGATATCCACGACTGATTCATCTTAATGAATGTCAAACGGTCGACTGAGTCGGTGGAGAGTCTAGTTCGATGGTCTGTGACGAATCCTCCTGCTGCGCTGAATGCCCGTTCCGATAGGACACTGGAAGCAGGGCAGGCCAACAACTCCATGGCATACTGGGCCAGTTCTGGCCAGTGGTCTAATCTTAAGACCCAGTATGCCAGTGGATCGGATTCGTCACATGAAAAGCCCTCTGTGTCACTTTGTGCCCTCACGTAATCGTCCACCATGTGATGCAGACGCTGTCGATGCGATGTGGCAGCTGAGAGGCCTGGGCGGTGAGGACTAAAAAAAGACAGAAAGGCATCCGTCAACCGCACGCCTTCTCCAACGCTCCTCTCGTGACCACCAGTAGAATCCATGGTAGGTTGTCCCCGCCCCTGCACCCTACGGGAGTCGGGGAACATGTTCACCAGATTCCTCTTGAGACTGTCCTCAAGGGATTTGATCCTGTGGACTCTATGGGTGGATGGGAAAAGCTCCGAGACTTTACACTTGTACCGGGGGTCAAGTAGGGTGGCCAACCAATAGTGGTTAGTCTCTTTAATGGCCTTGATTCTGGGGTCCTTTCGCAGGCTCTGGAGCATGATGTTTCCCATGCGTCGCAAATTAGCGAAGGCCTGAGAAGCTGACTCCTCGGGGTCACTCATAACGACATTATCTTCAACGGGCTCCTCCTCCTCCCAGCCACGTACTACTCCAAAGTGTCCCGAGGGAGTCAAACTAGGCCTTGCAGATTGCCGCATGTCTTCCTCCTCCTCCTCCTCAAACCCTGCAAAAGTTCCCGCAGAATCGTCCTCCTCCTCCTCTTCCACCCCTGGATCCTGCTCGGGCCTCTGGGAGCTAGGCATAATGGGGTCAGGATTCTCAGGATAAAGGGGGCCTTGAGAGGCAAGGAAGTCCTCCTCTTCCTCCTGCTGCTCTGCCTCCAGTGCCCTGTCCATAATGCCACGCAGAGTGTGCTCCAACAAAAACAGTACCGGTAGGGTGTCACTGATGCATGCGCTGTCCCGGCTGACCATCCTTGTGGCCTCCTCAAATGGCGAGAGGACAGCGCATGCATCCTTAATCAAAAGCCACTGCCGTGGTGAAAAGAAGCCCAGGCGCGCAGAGCCAGTGCTGGTGCCGTACTCGCATAGGTATTCATTGAGGGCCCTCTGCTGCGTGTACAGGCGCTGCAGCATAGCCAAGGTGGAGTTCCAGCGGGTGGGCATGTCACAGATGAGGCGGTGTACCGGCAGGTGAAACTCGCGCTGCACTTCGGCCAAACGTGCAGTGGCACTGTACGACCGCCTGAAGTGACTGCACACCCTTCTTGCCATCCTTAGCACATCCTGCATTCCCGGGTACGAGTTCAAAAACCGCTGTACCACGAGATTCAGGACATGCGCCAGGCATGGCACATGGGTTAACTTTCCCTGACGAAGGGCGGCCAGGAGGTTTGACCCATTATCAGTAACCACCATCCCTGGCTGCAGCTGGCGTGGTGTCAACCACCTCTGGGCCTGTGCCTGCAGAGCCCCAAGAATCTGAGGGGCAGTGTGCTGCCTGTCCCCTAGACACACAAGCTGCAGCACTGCGTGACACCTTTTGGCCTGAGACATAGAATAGCCCTTTGAACGTTTACGTGGTACCTCATCATATTCAAAGGACCATTCTGCAGAGGAGGGCATGGAGGAGGTAGAGGAGGAGGAGCAGGAGGGGGTAGAAGTGATCGATCTACCCGGATCAGCGACACCACCAGCTGTTTGCAGACGTGGGGGCAACACTGGCTGCAACACCGAGCCCTGGCTACAATCCCTTCCACTGGCAAGCAGTGTCACCCAGTGAGCAGTGACAGAAATGTACCGTCCCTGCCCATGTTTGCTTGACCAAGTGTCAGCCGTCAAGTGTATCTTACGGCTGACTGACTTGGCCAGGGATGACACTACATTGCCTTCCACATGTTGGTATAGGGATGGCAGGGCCTTACGGGAAAAGTAATGCCGACTTGGCACCTGCCACTGTGGAACTGCACATTTTGCGAAGTCACGGAAGGGAGCAGACTCTACCAGGTTAAATGGTAATAGTTGCAGAGCCAGTAGTTTAGCCAAACTACTGTTTAGACGCTGGGCATGTGGGTGGCGGGGAGTATACATTTTTTTTCGTTCCAGCATGTGTGGAATCGAAATTTGGCGTCTAGATGATACAGCTGGTGGTGTGCTGGAGGTAGATGCGACACTGCCTGCTATATCATCATCCCTGCCAGTGGAGGCTGCCAACAGGTGACGAGTGACTATAGCAGGGCCAGGAACAGACTGATGTGCAGGTGGAGCAGGTGGAGCAGATGGAGCATGAGGAGGAGCGCGAGGAGAACTAGGAGGCCGACTGACCAATCTTTGGCCCTTTTGTGGGTTCTTTAAATGCTCCTGCCAACGGGCCGAGTGGTGGGTTGTCAAATGCCTGTTTAGGCAGCTTGTACCCAGGTGGTTGACATTTTTGCCACGTTTTATACCCTTCTTACAAATCTTGCAGATCGCAACTGTTTTATCTGCATGGGATGTCTCAAAAAAGGCCCAGCAAGATGAGGTGTGTATAGTGGCCCGGGAGACAACAGGTGCGGCCTTAGATGGAGTAGGCCGTCTGCTCTCCCCTCTTGCTTGCTCTGCCTCCTCCTCAACCTCAGACCCAACATCTGACTCCATCAAAGACTGAGCATCAGGCCTGGCCTGGGAGACAACAGGTGCGGCCTTAGATGGAGCGGGCCGTCTGCTCTCCCCTCTTGTTTGCTCTGCCTCCTCCTCAACCTCAGACCCAACATCTGATTCTATCAAAGACTGAGCATCAGGCCTGGCCTGGGAGACAACAGGTGCGGCCTTAGATGGAGCGGGCCGTCTGCTCTCCCCTCTTGTTTGCTCTGCCTCCTCCTCAAACTCAGACCCAACATCAGACTCCATAAAGGACTGAGCATCAGGCTGGAGTAGATGGCCGACACTGTGGTCAAACAGCTCAGCTGACTCCTCTGCCATGTCTGAAATTGGGTCTAAGGGAGGACATGAGGTGGACATGGACTCATCTGTATTTGTTCTGACAACTGCAGAAGACTGACCACTTTTCTCTGCCTGGGTCACTGTAGTTGCAGATGATGCCGATGATGAGGGTTTGTTCATATAGTCCACCACCTCCTGTACATACTGTGGACGTATAGCTTGGCCACTGCCGGAGAACAATCCAAATGGTGGCCTGGCTGAGGACTGACCACCACGTCCACCCCTGCCTCTAGACACCCTAGAAGCTGTGCCCCTTTCCGCAGCAGGGCCACGTATGCCTTTTCTTGGTCTACCAGGCATATTTCTCAATGATGCGTTGGCAACTGTGTGCGGTGAAAAACGCACACTGCTATGCGACCCACAGTTGTCGCTGGATACAGCACAGCAGTTGCGGTTCACGCACAGTAGCAAAGCCTTTTGCACAGTGGACCTAACGCTTTGAACAACAGGCGTTAGGTTGTCACTGATGCGTTGGCAACTGTGTGCGGTGAAAAACGCACACTGCTATGCGACCCACAGTTGTCGCTGGATACAGCACAGCAGTTGCGTGTCACGCACAGTTGCAAAGGCTTTTGTACAGTGCACCTAACGCTTTGAACAACAGGCGTTAAGTTGTCACTGATGCGTTGGCAACTGTGTGCGGTGAAAAACGCACACTGCTATGCGACCCACAGTTGTCGCTGGATACAGCACAGCAGTTGCGGTTCACGCACAGTAGCAAAGCCTTTTGCACAGTGGACCTAACGCTTTGAACAACAGGCGTTAGGTTGTCACTGATGCGTTGGCAACTGTGTGCGGTGAAAAACGCACACTGCTATGTGACCCACAGTTGTCGCTGGATACAGCACAGCAGTTGCGTGTCACGCACAGTTGCAAAGGCTTTTGTACAGTGCACCTAACGCTTTGAACAACAGGCGTTAAGTTGTCACTGTATTTTGCTGCCTAGCAAGCACGTATACCTGCTGTGATACAGCAGCACTGTGCCACGTGCTCACTAAACAGAACCCTCACACTTTCCCTACAGAAACTAAATTTTCAAATCTAACTAATGTAGTACAAAGTTCCCTAACTACACTAGATATCCCTTTCCACTAAATAGAAAGCTCCATACAGCAGAAGACTGACACTGTCCCTTAAGTTTTTTTTTTTTTTTTTTTTTTTTTTAACTCTAAGAACCAGCACAATCGCTGTATCTAACTACACTGGCTGTAAGCTAAATACAATTCTGCTATATGGAGCTTTAGAACCACTCGATATGTAGGAAATGTAGTGTAGCAAGCAGGAGTCAGACAGAACTGCTTCAACTCTCTTCAACAGGCTCTGGATAACTGTGCTAGGGGTTAGGCGGGGCCATCTTATATAGTGTGGGGCGTATTCACTCCTGATTGGCCTCTGGTCCCCGTAGTCACTCCAATCACGTTCCTAGGAGACTCCTGCCCCCTCATTGGCTTTTGCAGACGTTTCTGGGCCAATCACGGGCTTTTAAAGACCAGTTCCTGTCCCAGTGCATTTTGGGCGGTTCTGGTGGCCGAATACCGAACTTTTGCCGCAAAAAGTTCGGTATTCGGCCGAATATCGAACATCCAATGTTCGGGTCGAACCGATGGTCGACCCGAACCGTTCGATCATCCCTAGTGACAAGGTCACGGGCAGCCAAGGCTCATTAATAGACATGGGGAGCAAAGCCTGGCCTGTGTAGTCCAATCCAATAGAAGAGCTACTGTAGCTAAAATTGCTGAAAAAGTTATTGCTGGTCCTGATAGAAAGTTGAAATTGATGTGTTGGAAGAAGAAAAAATGGGCAAGCGAAAGGATTTGAGCGATTTTGACAAGGGCCAAATTGTAATGGCCATATAGGTGGGTCAGAGCAACTCCCAAACTGCAGGTCTTGAGGGATGCTTCTGGTCTGCAGTGGTCAGGACCGACCAAAAGTGGTCCAAAGAAATAAAAGTGGTGAACCGGTGACAGGGTAATGGGTGGCCAAGGCTCATTGATGGACATGGGGAGAAAAGTCTGGCCTATGTAGTCTGAATAGTCTGAGCTCAAATTGCTGAAAAAGATAATTCTGGTTCCGATAGAAAAGTGCGAGAACAAGGAGTGCATTGCAGTTTATTGTGTATGGGGCGGTGTGGCCGTAGACCAGTCAGGGTGCCCATCCACAGCCAAAAGTACCTACAATGGACTACAATGGAGTGTCAGAACTGAACCACAGAGCAATGGAAGAAGGTGGTCTGGTCTGATGAATCACATTTTCTTTAAAATAATTTAAACGGCCAGACACGTGTGCGTCACTTCAGGGCTGCTGATAGGGGGGGACCACCAGCCCTCTTGTAGGGGGCCCACACAGGGAGGGGGATTAGTGATGGACAACAAATACAGAAATCTTCCTCCAGCACCTGAATCTGATCTCTGTTCCTCTCCCTGCTATCAGTTTTTATCTGCTGAGTCCCTCACTAATCCCCCTTCCTGTGTGCCCCCCTCCCCTCCCAGCACTGGCTCTAATGTTATCTCTACTCAGGAGTTTATTTGTAACTTTGTTTCTCTCCCTCTGTCTCTCTGATCCAGGAGCTCCAACTGCCCAGCCTGTACATTTTTTTCATCTCATCTTCATTTTTATTTATTAACATAGTTTTTTTTTAGATTTAGCAGGAATTATGCGAGTTATGTTAAATTTGTGTCTGATAATAGTGATTTTGTTGTAATTTTAGCTAAATATATCTTTAATATTTTCTTGCCAGGTAGTCTGTACGGGGCCCCGCGATTTTTAACAGCAGCCCTGCGTCACTTACCTGGGGAAGTGATGGCCCTATGCACTATGGGAAGAAGGCAAGCCAGGGGAGGCAGTGCGATGCTTTGTGTAGTGGTATTTATGCCTCAATGGGTCAGGGCTGTTTTGGAAGCAAAAAGGGGCACTTATTCAATATTAGATGGGTGGCCATAATGGTGTGGCTAATCAACGTAAAGTGTAACTAGAGGCTAAACTTCTTTTTTAGATTTGGATAGAATGGTGATGGGTTAGTACCACTGTTGTGTTTTTATTGCTCAACCCATAGAAATAGAGAAAGGAGTGTCAGAACTAAATGGATGAAAGAGTCCAAGAACATTAGAATTGTTGGAAAATAACGCGTTTCAGGGGGCAGTACCAACCCCCCAACACAGAACCTTGCTAGTTCCACTGTCAATATCAGCACTGACTGTTGTCTATAACAGTGATGGTGAACCTTGGCACCCTAGATGTTTTGGAACTACATTTCCCATGATGGTTATGCACTCTGCGATATAGCAGAGCATTATGGGAAATGTAGTTCCAAAACATCTAGGGTGACAAGGTTCACCATCACTGGTCTATAACAACCTCTGCCTGCAGATCAGCCTGCTAAGGAGTCATTTTGAGTTAAATTTACTGTTCTGCCTCCAGCGGGATTTTAACCACTTTTGGACCGTAAGGATTTGCCCCCTTAATGACCAGGCATTTTTTTGTGATTCGGCACTGCGTTACTTTAATGGACAATTGCGCGGTCGTGCGACGCTGTACCCAAATAAAAATTTTTGCGCTATAAACAAAAATAGTGACATTTTTGAAACAAAAACCATTATTTTTCCCATTCTGCTATATAACATTCCCCCCCCCCCAAAAAAAAAAAAAAAATGTAAAATCACATTTTTTTTAACATTTTAGGCTAATTTGTTTTCTGCTACATTTTTTTGGTAAAAAAAAAAAAAATCGCAATAAGCGTATTTTGATTGGTTTGCTCAGGGCTTTTTTTCCTCAGAGAATAGGTTCAGGAACTCCCCCTTCTAAGTTACTTTGTGTCTCCGCCCCCTACCCACCTCCGAGCACCGACCCTTGAATCCACCCCCTACCCAGCTTCCAGTACAGTCTCTTTTAGAGAATATAGAGCCAAGTATAATTTTGTAGTGGAATGTATGGAATTTCATTATGATAACAAGAAAAGCAATAAAATAGATCCCCCACAGCCAACAGCAATAGACCCCCCCAGCAGCAGCAAAAGATCTCCCAGCAGCCAACATCAATAGACTCTCTAGCAACCAGCAACAGTAGACCCCTCCCTAAACAGTAGATCCCTTCCAGCAACAATTAACCTCCAGTATCAAAAGATCCTCCACCAGCAACAATAGATTGCCGTGCAAAAATAGATCCCCTCCAGCATCAATAGATCCCCCAGCAGTCAGCATCAGTAGACCCTCCAGCACCCCTTGCCATGGCATACATTCAGTGCTGGAGGTGCCGGAACTGCGTTCCCCCACGTTCCTGCTGAAAAAAAGCCCTGGGTTTGCTGAAAAATTATTGCGTCTACTAACTACGTGAAAGATTAATGTCATTTTTTTTTTTTTACTAGTAATGGTGGGACTGCCACATTGTGGCGGACAGATCGGACCCCTAACTGACATTTTTGACACTTTTGGGGGGACCAGTGACATTACTACAGTAATCAGTGCTAAAAATATGCACTGTTACTGTAATAATGACACTGGCAGGGAAGGGGTTAACACAGTGGGTGATCAAAGGGTTAAATGTGAGCCTAGGGGAGTGATTCTAACTTTGTGGGGGGGGCGTGGCTTGTGAAATGATTATAGAGACCTGTGATCCTACAGGGGCTCTGTGATCATTGCAGGGAGAAGAACGGTCAGCTGTGTTTACAACAGCCGACCGTCCTTCTCTCTCAGCAGGGAGCGATCGCGGGTGTCAGACGGCAATCGGAGCCACCTGACCCGTGCATCAGAATCCTCGCTGCTGAGTGGGGGTGGGAGCACGCCAGCGCGCGCTTGCCCCCTAGCTGCAGGTGCGACCGATGTAGGGCTACGTCGGTTTGCGCAGGCGGGCCACGCTGTCGCAGTAAAAAGGCAGCAGGCGGTCGGGAAGAGGTTAAATTCATAATATGAATCAAGAGGACACGTGAGACACTAAAAATCTGACAGAATTTCAAATCTTTCCCAAATCTATCCCAACCTAAGAAAAACATGTCGGCTTTGGATATACAGTGCCTTGCGAAAGTATTCGCCCCCCTTGAACTTTTCGACCTTTTGCCACATTTCAGGCTTCAAACATAAAGATATAAAAATGAAATTTTTTGTGAAGAATCAACAACAAGTGGGACACAATCATGAAGTGGAACGAAATTTATTGGATATTTCAAACTTTTTTAACAAATAAAAAACAAACATTGGGCCTGCAAAATTATTCAGCCCCCTTAAGTTAATACTTTGTAGCGCCACCTTTTCCTGCGATTACAGCTGTAAGTGTGATACTCCTTCCATTTCAATATTATCGCTTGCACAGTGTTCCTTGGGATGTTTAAAGCTTGGGAAATCTTTTTGTATCCAAATCCGGCTTTAAACTTCTCCACAACAGTATCTCGGACCTGCCTGGTGTGTTCCTTGTTCTTCATGATGCTCTCTGCACTTTAAACGGACCTCTGAGACTATCACAGTGCAGGTGCATTTATACGGAGACTTGATTACACACAGGTGGATTCTATTTATCATCATTAGTCATTTAGGTCAACATTGGATCATTCAGAGATCCTCACTGAACTTCTGGAGAGAGTTTGCTGCACTGAAAGTAAAGGGGCTGAATAATTTTGCATGCCCAATTTTTCAGTTTTTTATTTGTTAACAAAGTTTGAAATATCCAATAAATTTCGTTCCACTTCATGATTGTGTCCCACTTGTTGTTGATTCTTCACAAAAAATTACAGTTTTATATCTTTATGTTTGAAGCCTGAAATGTGGCAAAAGGTCGCAAAGTTCAAGGGGGCCGAACACTTTCGCAAGGCACTATATATAGTTTAGGACTCAACATAGAGAAACAAGACTTGTGTATTGGGTTAATTGAACACACAAATACATAAATTGTTTTTTCGGGAAGGAAATCTATCTATAATACATAATGTGAGTATAGCTAGAAGCTATGAGAATTATGTGTTCATTCAATTTATAATTTGCACCATTCAAAAAGTGTTAAGCAAGAATTGCGAACACGTGAAGACGTCAGGGTTTGGTGGCAAATAGAAAAGGATCTGGTGTGATAAATATTACAGAATAATATGTCTTTTAAAGATATCCATCATTGCCTCTTACAGCTAACATACTGTGCACTATATTACCTATATTATTACCTCTTAAGGTGGAATTTCCGTTAAAATTTACAGTCTTGGGATATACATTATATTACCAAAAGTATTGGGACACCTGCCTTTACACGCACATAAACTTTAATGGCATCCAGTCTTAGTCCGTAGGGTTCAATATTGGGTTGGCCCACCCTTTGCAGCTATAACAGCTTCAACTCTTCTGGGAAGGCTGTCCACAAGGTTTAGGAGTGTCTAATAATGGGAGAAAGGGGGGGGGGGAACAATGGGGGGGGGGGAGGAAAGAAGGGAGGGAAGGGGGGGGGGAAGGAAAGGAACATGGGAGGAAAATGGGAAAACGTCAAGGGTAGGTGGGACTTTATATGAGACTCCTGCCTAGAGTCTCCATCCCTGTGTATACATGAATATATAGAGCACATAGTGCTCAAAAATAATTTGGGACTTTGTATGAGATATGGCCAATGGGCACATGATGTTGTTATATGATGTTCAATATACCTAGGCTGGTAAGCACAAAAAAAGGTATAGAATCAATTAACATCGTGTGTTTTAATATTGTATAAATGGCAGTTGACAATGTTATAGAAACAATACAATGGGGGTAAAAAAGGGTTTGCATATAAAATTGATACAAAGTTGTAACACAAATAATTGAACATAGAAGAAAATATTACAAAACATTCGAGTATATCTGGTAAGGCTTGTAGATGAATTGTTTGCCTCTTAACAGTGGCGTAGCGTGGGTTGTCAGCGCCCGGGGCAAGGCAAGTAATTTGCGCCCCCCCCCCACCTGTGGAAGTCCCGCCCCGAGGGACGTAACGCATGCGGATGGGAGGGAGGAGAGTCTGACGTCACCCGCAGTCAATAAGGAAGCGGAACAGCGGCGCTTGGACGCCGATTGCATTGTATTTTATGCTGGAATATGTCTTTTATCAATAAATGTGAAAGTTCATACAGTATCACACTATGGTCTGTCCCTTCTTATTCCATTTGGGGGATTGGAGATGACCACAGTGTGCAGTGGAGAGAGGTGCTTTGAGTCCATACCTTCTTCCAAGTGACGGCTTATATCCCTGGAGGTTGCCTGATGGATTTATATGCTCATATATACACTCCTCAGGTGAGAGGCTAGTACATCTGGTGAAGGATCACAGCACAGTGTGGGCACAATTACTCAAGGTGTCATTGGGATTTTGCACTGAGCACTTTTCAAGCACAAGCAATACTGCATGGACTATATTTTATTTCTCATTTTATATGCACCCAGATCTGCCCTGCTGCCTGATCCAAGGCCGAGCTCAGCAGTGCACCATTTGGCTGCTTCCAAATGGCAACAAGTGGATTTTCTCCTCTCTGTGGATGGGTGCCAACACAGCCACTGATTGAGCGGATTTTTTCTAACATGTCTGTTCAACAGAAGTCCATTGTTAGATTGACTTCCATTGAGCGGCAGCTGGGACACATGGAACACACACACACACAGTATACATACAGTATGCACACACAGACACAGTATACATACAGTATGCACACACAGACACAGTATACATACAGTATGCACACACAGACACAGTATACATACAGTATGTACACACACACACACAGTATGTACACACACACACACAGTATGTACACACACACACACAGTATGTACACACACACACTATATATAAAGTATACACACAGTATACACATACACACAGTATATATAAAGTATACACATACACACAGTATATATACACAGTATACACACAGTATACACATACACTATACACACACAGTATATATACAGTATACACTATACACACACAGTATATATACACAGTATACACATACACTATACACACACAGTATATATACACAGTATACACATACACTATACACACAGTATACACATACACTATACACACAGTATACACATACACTATACACACACAGTATATACACACACAGTATATATACACACAGTATATATACACAGTATACACATACATTATACACACAGTATATACACAGTATACACACACAGTATATATACACAGTATACACATACACTATACACACAGTATACACTATACACACTATACACACAGTATACACTATACACACTATACACACAGTATACACAGTACACATAAAGTACACACACCATCTAAATATCAGCCTGATTGAACACACTGCTGCTGCCCCCCATTTCCTGGCATGCTGGTACTTGTAGTGCTCCAGCAGCTCACAGATATTGGATATGGTAATGCAGAAGAGGAGGGGTGGGCAGGTAATGAGTAGGGAGATGTAGCAGGGATTGGGGGAGAAGTTTAGGGCATGTCCTTCCTCCAGAAGCAGTGCACTGCTCCTCACATGAAATCTATCGATCAGCTTTAGAGACAGGAGGAGCCCTGCAAGAGGAAACACAGCCTCTCCCCTTCCCCCTCCTCAGCAGGGTAAGTACTGACAAGAAAACATTTGGTTTATCTTCCCCAGCTCACCTTCTTCTATAAGGCTGCAGCCCGTCCTCTCCTCTCTTCTCCAGCTGTCCACATCTTCTGCTCCGTTATCAAACAAGGCGCGCTGGGGAAGGGGGCGTGTACACTGTGATCCCATAGGCTGAGAAGGCAGTGGAGAGGCGGAGCAGCTATAGACTCTGAATCTTCTCAGTGAAAGGATGTCGGTAACTGACATTTCAGGGATAGCACAGCCGCCCTGACTGCGCCCCCCTGAATATTGCGCCCGGGGCGGCCCGCACCGGCAGCACCCCCCACGCTACGCCACTGCCTCTTAAATTAGGGCCCTAATTAGCTCAATGCTAATTAGGGCCCTACAGCTCCATCAGTGCCCCTACAGTGCCATTAAAGTGCCCCTACAATGCCATCGGTGTCCCTACAGTACCATCACAGTGCCCCTACAGGGCCATCAGTGCTCCTGCAGTGTCATCAGTGCCCCTCCAGTACCATCACAGTGCCCCTACAGTACCATCACAGTGCCCCTACAGTGCCATCAGTGCTTTTGCAGTGTCATCAGTGCTCCTGCAGTGCCATCAGTGCCCCTCCAGTACCATCACAGTGCCCCTACAGTACCATCACAGTGCCCCTACAGTACCATCACAGTGCCCCTACAGTACCATCACAGTGCCCCTACAGTGCCATCAGTGCTCCTGCAGTGTCATCAGTGCCCCTCCAGTGCCATCACAGTGCCCCTACAGTACCATCACAGTGCCCCTACAGCAGTGTTTCTCAACTCCGGTCCTCAGGGCACACTAACAGGCCAGATTTTAAGTATTACCTTGGGGAGATGCAGGCTAGAATACTACAATTACTGAGCAGAAAATGATATCACCTGTGATGTATTTCAGTTTTCTTGCAAACCTGGCCTGTTAGTGTGCCCTGAGGACCGGAGTTGAGAAACACTGCCCTACAGTACCATCAGTGCCCCTACAGTGCCATCAGTGCTCCTGCAGTGTCATCAGTGCCCCTCCAGTACCATCACAGTGCCCCTACAGTACCATCACAGTGCCATCAGTGTCCCTACAGTACCATCACAGGGCCCCTACAGTGCCATCAGTGCTCCTGCAGTGTCATCAGTGGCCCTATAGTACCATCACAGTGCCCCTACACAAAAGTGGAGTTACCCCTTAAACCAAGGGTGTCCAAACTATGGTCCTCCAGCTGTTCAGGAACTACAATTCCCATCATGCCTAGTCATCTCTTTGAATGTCAGAGATTTACAATGCCACATGGGACGTGTAGTCCTGCAACAGATGGGAGGGCCATAGTTTGGACAACCCTGCTGTAACGCAAGGGCCTGCCTAATTGGATACACTTTAAAGTTGTTTAGATTTGGTCCCATATTATATTGTCTTTGATAAATCTAAAGGAAGTTGTACAAGAAAACTGAACATGTTCGGCCAGCCTAATATATTACACATATTTCGGTTATTTTTTACTAAAGAAATGTAGTAGTATAAATCTTGGTCAAAATGTATGAAAAAAAATTACTAATTTGCAAATTTTATAACAGAAACAAAGACATTTTTTGGTCTTTTTTTTTTTTTTTTATTAATAGTCCAAAAAAAAAGAGAATAAAAAAAAAACAGTGGTGATTAACCACTTGCCGACCGCCGCATGACTATATACTGCGGCGGTCAGCCCCTCCTGGGCAAAGCGACGTACCGGTACGTCGCTCGCCCACGAGCCTCTAGGGGGCGAGCGCGCGCCGCCGGAGGCACGCTCCCGCCCCTGCTCGTTCCCTGACATCCCCACGCGAGTGACCGGTGGCTCCGATGTCCCCGGGTCACTCGCGATCTCCTGCTGGAGAGGGAGAAAGGCAGGCGGCTGATGTAAACAAAGCCGCCTGTCATTCTCCCTGGTGTCACTGCAGAGATCATATGATCCTGCTATGTAGGATCGTATGTCTCTGTGGTTACGCCCCTAGGGATACATTTAACCCACTGATCACTAATAGAGTTAACCCCTTGCCTGCCAGTGTCATTTTTACAGTAACAGTATTTATAGCACTGATTACTGTAGTAATGTCACTGGTACCTCCAAAAGTGTAAAAAATGTCAGTCAGGAGTCCAATCTGTCTGCCGCAATGTCGCAGTCCCGCAAAAAAAATCGCCGCAGATCGCTGCCATTACTAGTTTAAAAAAAAACACAATAAAAATGACATAAATCTTTCCTGTAGTTAGTAAACGCAATAACTTTTGCGCAAACCAATCAAATCAAATCAAAATACGCTTATTGCGATTTTTTTTACAAAAAATATGTAGCAGAAAACAAATTTGCCTAAAATGTTAAAAAATTTTGATTTTTACATTTTTTTTTGAGAATTTCATATAAAAAAATGTGAAAAATATTGTTATTTTTTCAAAATTGTCGCTATTTTTTTGTTTATAGCGCAAAAAGTAAAAATCGCACAGGTGATCAAATACCACCAAAAGAAAGCTCTATTTGTGGGGAAAAAAGGACGTCAATTTCGTTTGGGTACAGCGTCGCACGACCGTAAAATTGTCCTTTAAAGTTACGCAGTGCCGAATCGCAAAATAGGCCCTGGTCTTTGAGCAGCCAAATCCCCTGGGGCTTAAGTGGTTAAATACCACCAAAATAAATCTCTATTT
The DNA here is from genome assembly GCF_965119305.1 of Pelophylax lessonae. Classification (NCBI taxonomy): domain Eukaryota; kingdom Metazoa; phylum Chordata; class Amphibia; order Anura; family Ranidae; genus Pelophylax; species Pelophylax lessonae. The sequence goes on from NC_138774.1 coordinate 23,775,671, forward strand.
GTGTGAGAAAAAAAAAGGCCAAAAGTTTCATATGGGTACAGTGTTGTATGACTGGGTAATTGTCATTCAATTTGTGAGAGCACTGAAAGCTGAAAATCGGTCTGGTTAGGAAGTGGGTATAAGAGCTCTGTGGACAGACAAGTGGTTTAATTAAAAAAAGCTTTAAATTTTTTTTTTTTTTTTGTTGGCTAGTGAGCACGATGCAAAGAAAAACATAAGGAAAATGTCAAACAAGAATTTTCTGTATCTCAATGCTGTTCAACTTTACACAGTCAAGATGTGCATGAGTAAAAAACAAGAGAATAATAATAAAAAAAAACAAAATAAAGAATAATTTATGGGTAGGGATACAAATAAGCTCAGCACAAGGTTATCGTGTAGTCGGATCCCAGTAGCAACTTGCCACCGGCTCGAGCAGGTAAGTACCCCTGAAGGGGCCCGCAGTGAGGAGACAAGCGTTAGATGAAAAGAAGGGCACCCCCAGCCCGCCACATACGCAGGAAAGCCCGGAAGTGTCGGGAACTGCTGATATTTATCAGGATACGGAAGGTCGCTCCACACTCCGCTTCCCTGGAAGCCGGGGCTTCATAAAAAGAATTGGTAATATCCTACAACAGAGAATCTCAACAGTCACAGCGCTCCCAGCTAGTCTAGAATTCTGTGTTGTGTTCCTGTCCTGCAGCCGGAGAAAAGGAACTTTGAGAACAAAAACTTTGCAGAAACTTCTGGAGTATCTTGAATGTTTAATGCAACCGCTGATACGGCAGAGTCTGGATACTGAATAAAGTATGTATTCAAGGCTGGAGTTCCATCACTAGGCAGTGGCGGCTGGTGCTCAAAATTTTTTTGGGGGGGGGGGCGCAAAAAAGAAAAATGTAATAGGTATTGATTCGCGGTAAAAAAATGCGGTAAAAAATTGTGTGACTTTGAGGTCATGGTACAGGTGATGGTATAGGCATGGCACAGGTGATGGTACAGGAGATGGTATAGGCATGGCACAGGTCATGGCAAGGGCATGGCACAGCTGATGGTACAGGCATGGCACAGATGATGGTATAGGCATGGAACAGGTGATGGTACAGGCATGTCACAGGTCATGGTACAGGCATGTCACAGGTCATGGTACAGGAGATGGTATAGGCATGGCACAGGTGATGGTACAGGAGATGGTATAGGCATGGCACAGGTCATGGTAAGGGCATGGCACAGCTGATGGTACAGACATGGCACAGATGATGGTATAGGCATGGCACAGATGATGGTACAGGAGATGGTATAGGCATGTCACAGGTCATGGTAAGGGCATGGCACAGCTGATGGTACAGGCATGGCACAGATGATATAGGCATGGCACAGATGATGGTATAGGCATGGCACAGGTCATGGTACAGGAATGGCACAGGTCATGGTACAGGCATGGCACAGGTCATGGTACAGGCATGGCACAGGTCATGGTAAGGGCATGGCACAGGTCATGGTACAGGCATGGCACAGATGATGGTATAGGCATGGCACAGGTGATGGTACAGGCATGTCACAGGTCATGGTACAGGAGATGGTATAGGCATGGCACAGGTGATGGTACAGGCATGGCACAGATGATGGTATAGGCATGGCACAGGTCATGGTACAGGCATGGCACAGGTCATGGTAAGGGCATGGCACAGGTCATGGTAAGGGCATGGCACAGGTCATGGTACAAGCATGTCACAGGTGATGGTATAGGCATGTCACAGGTCATGGTAAGGGCATGTCACAGGTCATGGTACAGGCATATCACAGCGGGCTGTATGCACTCAATGTTTGGTACCCTAAGCCAAACCTTTTGTTAGGATCACCCTATACTGTTTTTTTTTTTTTTTTTTTTTTTTGTGTGTTTGTGTTAAGAAATCTTTTATCTTTTCATTCCATGCATTTTTGTATTCTTGTTCCTCCATAATTGTATTACTGTACTAAAAAATAGAAATATGTAGAATGGCCACTAGAGGGAGCTTGGTATTTGCTTTAGCCACTCTTCTTATAAGCTGGTGTGATAAGATATCGGCCACACAGAAAGTGCATTGCTTTCATTGAATTGCCCTACTAGTATTCTTGTGGGGAAGGACAGATAAAAAAGTATGTGTCTCTTCATTAAGCACTTGCCGACCACTGATATACTGCGTCAGGCTGGCTCGGCTGCACGAACCACCGTATAAGTACGTCGGTTCACGGGAGCCCTCCTAGGGGTGCTTGCCTGCCCGCACTAGGGAGCAGAGATGCCGATCTGCGGGGCCGCGATTGCCGCCGGGCACCCGCGATGCGATCGCTCCCCGCTGAGAGAGAACGACGGTCAGCTGTTGTAAACACAGCCGACCGTTGTTCTCTCTAAAATGATCACAGAGCTCCTGTGATCCTTCTATATAGGATCACAGGTCTCTATGATCATTTCACAAGTCCCTCCCCCATACAGTCAGAAAAAACTCCCCTAGGCTCACATTTAACCCTTCGATCACCCCTGGGTTAACCCTTTCCCTGCCAGTGTCATTATTACAGTAACAGTGCATATTTTTAGCACTGATTACTGTAGTAATGTCACTGGTCCCCCCAAAAGTGTAAAAAATGTCAGTTAGGTGTCCGATCTGTCCGCCGCAATGTCGCAGTCAAGCTAAAAATCGCTGGTTGCCGCCATTGCTAGTAAAAAAATTAAAAATAACATAAATCTTTTCCCTAGTTTGTAGAGGCGATAACTTTTGCGCAAACCAATCGATATACGCTTATTGGGATTTTTTTTTTTTTTTACGAAAAATATGTAGCATAATACAAATTGGCCAAAAGGAGGAAAAAATTGGATTTTTAATTTTTTTTTTTTGGGAATGTCATATAGCAGAAAGTGAAATATATATATATATTTTTTTTTTTTCAGAATTGTTGCATTTTTTGTTTATAGCGCAAAAAATAAAAATCGCAGAGGTGATTAAATACCACCAAAAGAAAGCTCTATTTGTAGGAATAAAAGGACATCAATTTTATTTAGGTACAGCGTCGCACGACCTTGCAATTGTCCGTTAAAATAACGCAGTGCCGAATCGCAAAAAATGGCCTGGTCATTAAGGGGGGCAAAACCTTAGAAGTGGTTAATACGCCATTTTTTTTTTTAATTTTTTTTATTGCAACCGGAATTTGACTTGACATCAGCCTCTTACAATCTCCTGCCCAGCAGAGCTCAAGTGAGAAAAAGAGAAGCACCACAAAGAGCCAATTGGTGGATCTGCTGAAAAGGAACATGCTGATCGGAGGAGAGAGCAGAGTGACAGAGTGATCAGCTTATCAGCTTGCTGCTTATCCTTTCACTGTCCAGTCACAGACTGGGGGAGGGACAAGACCTGTAAGTATTACTGAGCTGCAGCAGGGAAAAAATCAGGTCACCTCGCTCTCCAGACAGGGCTGTGCTGTGTGGCAGAGCCGTGTAAATCTCAGGACTGGATGGACAGAAATACAGCTTCTTTGGTTGGTAAATCAGCTCCCTTGTATTGGTTTTTGGTTTCTTAGAACACAGGTATCCTCAGAGGAAGTATATTTGAGGTTCACTAATGACTCGCATAGTTTCTTTGTACTTACATTGTATCGAATGTTGATTAGGTCTCTATATGTTACATAATCATCAACCTCAACCTGCCTGTGATATTTCAACAGAACAATTATACACTTTTTTTTTTTTACTTACAGAAATGTGTATCAACAGCTTGTTCCTGACAACACAAGAGGAAGAACTCTATGCTAATTAGCGATTATTGTTATAAAGAGAATCGTTAGCATATGTGAATGAATTCAATTAACTGATGCGTCTGAGCTGCAAAAAAAAAAGTTCTTTATATAGATAGCAGTCTGATTTCAGGTTATAAATAGTGGGGGCAGCTATAGAGAAAACATGTATGCTTAAAGGGAAGCCATGCCGCATTTTCTGCATGTGCCCACTTTGGAGGGGTTATGGAAATGTTGATGTGAAAATTGAATCTTTATTAACTTGCTGTTCCATATGTTCATTATTATATTTTATATGCAGACTAGCAGAATCTCCCTCTAGTGGCTGTCCGTGTGTGAGACAGCTGCAATCAGCTGTATAAAAGTATGTGAACCCCTTTAAATGATTGCGCTTAGGTGTCTCCAATACAGGGTACTATGCAGTGGCAGACCATCCATTTGGGGCGCAGGGGCGCCGCCCCCCCTTTCCATACGTCCGACGCCCTAGTCTACGTGCAGGGCGCCAGACACATGGATTCCAATGTTTTGTTTTGTTTTTTAAGCACGTGATTAGAGTCAGAGGCTCTACTAGGCTTCTATTCTATAGGCGCCCTGAGCCCACCCAGTTGTGGGACAATAGCAAATGAATATTCACTATTATCACACTGATGCTCCTCCCAGCCAATCAGGAAGCGGGTCCTGAGACCCGTTTCCTGATTCGCCGAAAGGAGAGGCCTAGTCAGGAAGGAGGAAGGGGGAAGGGGGAGGAGACGCAGGGGAAACCGCCGCCGCTGGGGGAAGCCGCCGCCGCCTGCCCTCCACGTCAGTCCAGGGTGAGTGGGCCGGGGGGTGGTATGGTGTGCGAGCTGGTGTGGTCTGGGGGGAAGGGGTATGGTGTGGACCATCTAAAGCCCTCCCCCCCGGCCCATGGAGCACCAGCCTCCACTGGTACTATCAATGTTACAGCAGCCAATAATATTTTAAGGCCTGAGACCCGTTTCCTGATTCGCCGAAAGGAGAGGCCTGGTCAGGAAGGAGGATGGGGGAGGAGACGCAGGGGAAACCGCCGCCGCTGGGGGAAGCCGCCGCCGCCTGCCCTCCACGTCAGTCCAGGGTGAGTGGGCCGGGGGAGGTGGTATGGTGTGCGAGCTGGTGTGGGCCATCTAAAGCCCTCCCCCCCCTGCCCATGGAGCACCAGCCGCCACTGGTACTATGAATGTTACAGCAGCCAATAATATGTTAAGGCCAGCCTTTCTCAACCAAGGTTTTCATGGAAGCTAAAACAGAAATAAAAGTGGGGACGCATCAGCTTAGTGCATTGCCAAAAAACTATTTATTGTATAATAAGGAAAATTACAATCTACTCACAAGAGTAGGTATAGACAGTCACATCTATAAATCCAACGTCCAATCCAATGGCAAAAATTTAGCAATGTCAAATAGCTAGATGTGAGGTTTACGCATTTCAAGGGCAGAACCCTCTTCATTAGAGCCTCCGAAGAAGGGGGTTCTGCCCTTGAAACGCCGGGAACATAACCATGTTAAGATTGGAATATGGCGGCTTGTATACAACAAAATGGCGCCTATTGAATTCAATGGGATTTGTACTAAGATGGTGCAGGCTCCAAGAAAATAGCACCTGATGGACTATATAAATAGTGACAGATGACTCCTCCAAGCATATTCCCCTAAGGAAGTCACAGAACCCGGTGACGAAACGCGCAGGGGTGGGGCTACATCGGATGATGTAATCATGCTCGGGAAATTATGAGATACTGGTTTTTAGCAATGCACAAGGCCAATGCACCCTCTCTTTATTTTTGATCTGGTTTATTTATACAAGGATCCCTCCTCTTTGAATTGGCCAGCAAGGCCCATCCATTACTTTGATTTACTTGATTGATACAAGACTGATAAGGACCTTGGTCCTTTAGCAACCGTATGCTACTTTATTTATTTTGTTTATTTCTTATATAAGGTTCTATGGAACCCTGGGGTTCCTCCAGAGATTGTAAAAAGTTTCTTGACACAAGAGCATTGGTAGAATCTTCTACTGCCTACACTTATATGCGCTAATGTAAGGGGCCATGTTTACAATGTTCACCGTAGACTCAAGCTTTATTTACTGTGATATTAAAAAAAATACTATGGGTTCTCTGTGTTGACCTGATAAGTTTTTCAAGGGTTCTGTCAAAGTAAAAAAGCTGAGAAGGGCCACGATCGGCGCATTGCACACCCCCGCGGGTGAGCGAGAGAGGCTGTTCTGGTGCGCCGTCATATGACAGCGTCCCAGAACAATAGCTGCACAGGTCCTCTGTCATTTGACCGTGGGCGGGCAGTATGTGGTAATGAGTTTCTTGTTAAGGAACTTGATTTGCGCCAACCTCACCCCCATTGAACACCTTTGGGATGATTTGAAACATCAACTGTGAGCCAGGTCATCTCATCCATCATCAGTACTCACAACTATTATTTTGGCTACATACCCATAGGCACACTACAAAATCTTGTGGAAAGCCTTCCTAGAAAAGTGGAGTTTGTTCTACCTACAGGAGAACTACTCCAAGCTCACCTATATGAGTTGTTGGTCATCGTGTTCCATAATTTAAATGGGATGACTACGAAGCTCATATAGGTATGATTGTCAGTTGTCCACAAAATGAAGAGCCTCCCCTTTCAAGAATGGAGGATGCTAAAGCCACAAGGCAAGGGGGCTACTCCATAATTATGGCTTTGGTTTTGGAATTGGATGACCAACAAGCTCACACATGTGTGAAGGTCGGTTGTCCACATAGTGGAAAGCTTTCTTAGAAGAGTGAAGGATGTTATGGCCCCAACGTGAGGGCAACTCTATTACCCATGGTTTTGGAATGGGACATACAATAATCTCATTTAGTTTTAATTGTCAGGTGTCCAAAAAATGTTTCAATACATAGTGGGTGCTAAAGGACTGCTGAAATAAAAGCAAGGCCGCCAAAGTATTGCATTGTTTTTAGCTGCCTCAGTAAAATTTCCCATGGGGCAGTCAGATGTACATGAGGCAAGATGCTACAGAATTCACCTCACCCCATGGGTCTATATATACGAAAACATTTGGCATTGCCAAACGTTCATGTTTCTGTCACAATGGCTAAGCAGTTAGGCACTAGGGTTGTCGATTCAAATTCTGACCATAGCACAACCTGCCTTGAGTTTGCATATTCTCCTTGTGCGGGTTTCCTCTGGTACCCTGGTTTCCTCACACATTCCATAGACATGCTGGTAGGTTATTTGGCTCCTGTGTAAGTTGGCCCTAGTATGTGTAATGTGAGGGAGATGAATGGGCTGGCAGATGCTGCTGGCACTCTTCATCCCAGCATGGAGCAATGATGATTCTCTAACCTCCCCAAAAACAGGTCCCCCAAATGAGTAACTGCTAAATTCAGGGCAAAACACGTTAAATGTGTCTCCCTTTCTGCACTGTGATTATACTGCTTTTATGGATGATAGCATGAAAGATGGCTTTTTATTGGATATGAGGAGTGCAGCCGCCGGGACTCGTGTAGGCCCCACTGACATCTGGCGATTTGGGATCACTGTGATTCTGCCAGCGATTCCAAATAGCACTGCAATTGTAGCAAAATGCACCACTCCTGTTTGGGTGCCATTCATTTTTAATGGTACCTCAAACGCGATGTGGTTTTTCCGTGATTTTCACGCAGCAATCGCGGCAAATGGCATTGCGAAAACTTGTCTCCCAAAAAGGAGCAAGAGCTTCCTTTGGGCGTCAATATTTATGCAATGCGGGTTTTCTACGACAATCACGGCAAAACCGCACCCCATTTGATGTGCCAACAAAAATTTGATGGCACCCAAACATGCATGGCGTGTTTTGCCACCATTGCAGTGCAATCTGGAATCACGGGCAGAATTGCGGTGATTACACTCGCAATCCCATATCGCCTGATGTGAATGGAGTCATAGTTCAGTCTGCTCCCCCACACCAGCTTGACTTTGGAAGCCTCATATAAAAGCGGCAAAACATGTTGAGTTATGGGAGAAGGGGGCAATTTTTACCTAGGAAGACATACTGTCACTGTCCAAAGTTTGCCGCCTCAACCTCCGCAACATCTCCAAGATACGTCCCTTCCTAACCAATGATACCACAAAGCTTCTAATCCACTCCCTGGTTATCTCTCGTCTCGACTACTGCAACTCCCTTCTCATTGGCTTACCTTTAAAAAGACTATTCCCCCCTTCAGTCCATCATGAACGCTGCGGCCAGGCTCATCCACCTTGCAAACCGCTCTGTGTCTGCTACCCCTCTTTGTCAATCCCTCCATTGGCTGCCACTCAACTAACAAATTCAATTCAAGTTACTAACCATAACTTACAAAGCCATCCATAACTTGGCGCCCAGCTACATCACTAATCTGGTCTCAAAATACCAACCAACTCCTTCTCTTCGTTCCTCCCAGGACCTCCTGCTCTCTAGCTCCCTTGTGACCACTTTATATGCTCACCTCCAGGACTTCTCCCGAGCTTCTCCCATCCTCTGGAATGCTCTACCCCCATCTGTCCGACTATCTCCTACTTTGTCTACTTTCAGACAATCCCTGAAAACACATCTCTTCAGAGAAACCTATCTGGCAACCACCTAACAACTGTACTTTTATTTTCTCCATCAGTCCATCCCCCACAGTTATTACCTCTTGTATCTCTTGACCCCACCTCTTAGATTGTAAGCTCTAACGAGCAGGGCCCTCTGATTCCTCCTGTATTAAAGTGTATTGTATTTGTACTGTCTACCCTCAAGTTGTAAAGTGCTTTGTAAACTGTCGGCGCTATATGAATCCTATATAATAATAATAATAATAATAATAATTAAGAGAAAAGTCATCAACCAGAAAGGAACAAAGACAACAATGGAAACATTTAACTTATAAGAACTTTTTTCTTTTGAAAATAAGAGATAAAGTTATAGTAGGTTTTAAGAAAAAAAGTAACAAAATTGAACCTATATTTGGCACAGCTTTCCAATCATGGATTTCGGTGTAAGTAAAGGGTAATAGAAATAAAACACAAAAATGGGACAAAAAATATAAAAATATCTTTTTCCTATAGATTTTAAATACAAAAAAAAAAAAAAAAACACAAGTTTGGTTTCAAAATAACTCTAAAGAAGCAGATCTGCAAATTAGTCAAGTATGTCAAAACTTGTTACATTTGACATTAATTACCGAAAGGCCCAGATACAGAGACATGACTCTTCATAGGTGTTAAAACTTTTCATGTATTTAATTATTTTGAATGCCTACCATAGACATGCAATTGTCACTCAAAAGATTAGCCAATATATGTTTAGTATGGGGCCATGATGTGAATGGAGTCGTATTTCAGTCTGGTCCCCCACTCCAACTTGACTTTTGAAGCCTCATACAGTAAACCCCCGTTATATCGTGGTTCAGTTTTCGCGGTCCCGGTATTTTGCATTTTTTTTTCTGTAAGACCTATTAATATTATTTTATTACGTAAATCATTGTTAATTAAATATTTTTGTGTTTCCCATTGCTCTTGCTCTGTCTCTCATCATCTTTTATGTGGTTAAATGTGTTTCTATTGTTTTAAAAGTGTGTTTAAAGAAGAGTTAATGGCGTTTTCATGCTGTATATTTTTACCTATTTCTCATGTAGCTATCTATCCTTGATTCATAGTCATAACATCTTGTTTGTTCAGATATGTCTGACTCTGCAGGAATAGTTTCACATGAGAACATAAGTTTGTTATGGGAATAATCTAATTTGTGTAGTATGCAAAAAAAGTATCATGTGACTGTGAGTCATACTGAAACCAAACCCCTTATTGAAAAATCAATCTCTCGGTTTCAAATTGTATATATGCTCAGGATATTTCCTGAAAAAAAACGAACATTCTGTAACAAAAAACAAAAAAGTGTGTTTAAAGACCTTAAAATGCTTTTAAAAGTACAGTGAACATTATAAAAACATGCCTACAGTGTATTTAAATAGAGTATTTCTATTTTGCAGATTTTCACTTATTGCGGGTGGGTCTGGAACTTAACCCCCGCGATGGGGGGGGGGGGTTTACTGTATACATAAAAGTGGCAAAACATGTTGAGTTATGGGCGAAGGGGGCAATTTTTAGTTAGGAAAACAAACTAAGGAAATGACTTTATTTAAGACAAAAGTCATCAACCAGAAAGGAACAAAGACAAAAATGGAAACATTTAACTTATAAGAACTCTTTCGTTTGAAAAAAAGAGATAGAAAAGTTGTAGTAGGTTCAAGAAAAAGAGTAACAAAATAGAACTTATATTTGGCACAGCTTTCCAATTAGAGATTTGGGTGTAAGTCAAGGGTAATAGGAATAAAACACAAAAATGGGATACAAAATATAAAAAGATCTTTTTCCTTAGTATAGATTTGAAATAAAAAAAAAAAATAAAAAAAAAAAATACAGGTTTGGTTTTAAAATGACTCTAAAGGAGCAGATCTGCAAATTAGTCAAGTATGTCAAAACTTGTTACATTTGACATTAATTACCTAAAGGCCCAGATACAGAGAAATGACTCTTCGTAGGTGTTAAAACTTTTCATGTATTTAATTACTGTATTTTGAATGCCTACCATAGACATGCAATTGTCACTCAAAATATAAGCCAATATATGTTTAGTATGAACTGTCCAGCTTGGTGACAGCTTTACAATTTACAAGCAGAACATGGGCTAAATTTTCTTTTTTTTATTTGGTAGGAAGAATTGAGCACGGATAAAGGAATGAACAATGGGTCCTGGCCATTGGCAGTAGAAAAGGTCCAAACATCAGCAGGGGAAAACAATGCCCCATCTTTGGTGTCAGCGGGAGTAATTGTGCCCCATCTTTGGTGTCAGTGGGAGAAATTGTGCCCCATCTTTGGTGTCAGTGGGAGGAATTGTGCCCCATCTTTGGGGTCAGTGGGAGGAATTGTGCCCCATCTTTGGGGTCAGTGGGAGGAATTGTGCCCCATCTTTGGGGTCAGTGGGAGGAATTGTGCCCCATCTTTGGGGTCAGTGGGAGGAATTGTGCCCCATCTTTGGGGTCAGTGGGAGGAATTGTGCCCCATCTTTGGGGTCAGTGGGAGGAATTGTGCCCCATCTTTGGTGTCAGTGGGAAGAATAGTGCCCCATTATTGGTGTCAGTGGGAGGAATAGTGCCCCATCATTGGTATCAGTGGGAGGAATAGTGCCCCATCTTTGGTATCAGTGGGAGTAATAGTGCCCCATCTTTGGTATCAGTGGGAGAAATAGTGCCCCATCATTGGTGTCAGTGGGAGGAATAGTGCCCCATCATTGGTGTCAGTGGGAGGAATAGTGCCCCATCTTTGGTATCAGTGGGAGGAATTGTGCCCCATCTTTGGTATCAGTGGGAGGAATAGTGTCCCATCTTTGGTGTCAGTGGGAGGAATAGTGCCCCATCATTGGTATCAGTGGGATTAATAGTGCCCCATCTTTGGTATCAGTGGGAGGAATAGTGCCCCATCTTTGGTATCAGTGGGAGGAATAGTGTCCCATCTTTGGTATCAGTGGGAGGAATAGTGTCCCATCTTTGGTGTCAGTGGGAGGAATATTGCCCCATCTTTGGTATCAGTGGGAGGAATAGTGCCCCATCTTTGGTATCAGTGGGAGGAATAGTGCCCCATCTTTGGTATCAGTGGGAGGAATAGTGCCCCATCTTTGGTGTCAGTGAGAGGAATAGTGCCCCATGTTTGGTATCAGTGGGAGGAATAGTGCCCCATCTTTGGTGTCAGTGGGAGGAATAGTGCCCCATCTTTGGTATCAGTGGGAGGAATAGTGCCCCATCTTTGGTGTCAGTGGGAGGAATAGTGCCCCATCATTGGTGTCAGTGGGAGGAATTGCGCCCCTATCACATTTATATTTTTATGTTTATTGCATAGGGTCAATTTTGCACTTGCACTTTTTCTTTGAGAACATTTCAGGTTATAATTGCTAATTTAGTCACTATTTTTCAGTGGTGGAGATTAACAACCAATAGCCTGTTTTTGCTTTGGAGATTGGGAATCAGAAGAATTTGAACTTTTTATTTTTGTATCCTTGTTGGTAATATCTCTGTCCTGGTTATAGTTATGGACAAGTAGTGGTAAAACAATTTCTCAAACTTGGAGCAACAATAAAAGTAGATAGAATTTCTATCCCTTCCCTATTCTATCCAAAACTGAAAAAAAAAATGTCTGCCTTGCACTTTAAATGTATCTGAATTTGGAGGACACAATTTTATTTCTGGAAAGTGTTTGGGGTATTTGTTTCCTGAAGTTTTATCATGATTGAAAAAACTTTATATATGAATTAAAAAAAAAAAAACATCTCTCTATATAATTGTTTACTTTTTTTAATAAATAATTGACTTTTAACATTGAGAATTCTTTGTTTTCTCATGCGGCATGTAAAATAGGACGAAGAAAAAAAAAAAAAGGACAATTTTTTAGCGCCTGCGAGAAACGTGGGGACAGTTGGCAGCTTTGTTGAAATGCTGTGTCTCACACCTTGTGCTGAAGGACCCAAATTAGCAACATGCTCCATTATTGCTGACACTAATTGCAACAGTGTTGACAGCCGGAGCACAGAGGGCACCTTTTAAATGGCCGCGGTGATTAAATCTTCCTCGTGGCCCAGGAAGAGGTATTTACAAAAGAGGCTGAGAGGGATATTAGGAGAGGGATGTGGCGGGCAGGTGACTTCACTCAGCCGACTTAAAGTGACCCAAGGTGGACTAATTATCTGAGATTCATTGGAAGAGAAATTAGAAGCTCGTAGAGTTTAGCTGGTGTAATTACGAGTCTAATTAGATCAAAGAGAAAATGTACAGAGGAAGTTTAATGGTTGGGGAGGAAACTGCTTAAGGAAAGAGCCACCTGTTTCTGAAATATGTTCATCTTCAAAGACGTAAAAAAGTTTACGTTGGGAGAGGCTGCCGTACATTTTAATAAAGTATTGCGTATGGAAACCAAAGCGGCGAAATCAATTAATAAAAATGTATTCCTGAGAACTCTGCGTTACCATGCCACGTATCTGCTCTCCATTTGTAGAAAAATTTCTTCTTCTTTCAACCTTTATAGTGTAATAAACAGGGCTTTTTTTCAGCAGGAACGCGGTGGAAAGCAGTTCCGGCACCTCCAGCACTGAACGTATGTAATAGCAAGTGGTGTGGGGTGTGTTGGAGGGTCTCTTGATGCTGGCTGCTTGGGGATCTATTGTCACTGGTAGGGATCTAGTATTGTGTGAGGGTCTATTGTTGCTGCTGGGGGATCTCCTGTTGAGGTAGAGGTCTATTGTTGGCTCATCTATTGATACTGGTTGCTGGGAGAGTGGTTGTTGCTACTGGAGGGGGTCTAATGTTGCTGGGGTGGATCTTTTGTTTCTGGGTGAGCTATTTTGCTGCTGTGCGTGGGAGGTGGGTAGGGGGTGGAACCAAGGGACAATGCTCAGAGGTGGGTAGTGGGTGGAGATAATGGGTGACTCAGAAGGGGTGAGTTCCTGCACCTATTCTCCTAGAAAAAAAGCCCTGGTAATAAAAATAATAAAAACTAGAGACGGAAAAGATCCCATGTTATAGTGCTCACCCCATGTTACGGTGCTCTCAAAATTCCTGCCAGGACTTCCAGAACCCCTACTTTCTGAATCCTTGCCAGGACTTCCAATGTTAAATGCAGAAGACTTGCAATGACTTCCATTGTAGTTAGGTTTCTGGGATGTAAGGCAAAGTAAGTTATTTTGTACTGTAATTAGTGAAGCAGTTGTTGATTGCTTTTGGGCTTTTTGGTGTTTCACAGGCTGCAGGTTTGATTGTTTCCCCCTGTATTCTAGAACAGGGATTCCCAAACTACGGCCTAGCAGCTGTTGCAGACTACACATCCCATGAGGCATTTTAAAACTCTGCCATTCACATACATGACTAGGCATGATGGGAATTGTAGTTCCTGAACAATTGCAGGGCCGTAGTTTGGGAATCCCTGTTCTAGAAGATTGCAGAATCATAGTGGGTTTTATGGGACTTCAGCCAATCCCTGGGAAGGTGTGTCCGGTAGATAGCTTAAGAGCACTTACATAATGTCTAGTCTAATATCTGGAGCAGCTGGAGTGTGCTAAGCAGTGGGTCTAAGACCTGGATCTTGGCCTGCAGCAAGGGTTCCAGCCTGAGGGCTTCTGCCCCTCTAGGCAGGCTGCTGAAGTCTACTGCATCATCGAGTTTCCAGCTGGGGCATAGCCGGTGGGGCCTACTTCTAAAATCCTTTTATCAAGGGAATCCTCATCTCTCATTCTGAAAAGCTCACTGAAGGGTGCCCAGTGGAAGTTGGTCTGGCTGTCCTGTGTCATTGCGAGAATTAACCTCTCTCTCACTAAGAGTGTCCGGCGGATAATGGAAGGAGGAATCCATTGATCCTGTGACATTGTAAGTACTGACCTGAGATCAGGGTCCTAGTGACTGTGCGGTTTCCTTTGGGTGGAGGTGTCAGTGGTAGCTTTGAGATAGTTTTTACAAGGACTTTGTTATGGCCATCTTTCTTTGTTCCTCCATAAAGACTCTCCATGTTCTTCAGACATCCCCTAGACTGATTAATGAGCCAGAGTGAATGGACTGTTGCTGTGTACCTGGCTGCCTCTGGACTAATCTTGGGAAAGAACCAGCTAAATTAAAGCAGCTCCTATGGGGGTATCACAAATGTGCAGAATCTCTGCCAGGAGGACTTGCTGAATTTGTGCCAGGACTTTCAGTAGTAATGCAGATTTACAGCCAGGAGGACTTCCAGTAACATTCACAGAATCTTTGCCAGAACTTCCAACGACACTGACAGAATTCCTGCAAGGACTTCCGATGGTGCTTGTAGAACCAAACTTATTTTTGGTTTGCCACCTGACCATTCTCCTGCCTGCTGTCTAGTGTACTGCCTTCACATTGTAACCCCTATTTTCCTCTTATCCCCTTGGTGGGGTGATCCTGAGGGCCATGGCCTAGTGACAGTTTGCAGCAAAGTAAATCAGCACCACCAGGATCTTCGGGCCATTGTCACCTTCAAGAGGTCAGGTGAATACCCACCGTTAGACCCTTCACCATCCTACTGGAAGCAAATAAGCATATTTCTGAAGGAAGTGGTTGACTTTGGAAAGCAAAATATCTGACCGACATCAGAAGATCGTGTCCGGTTGTTAAACCATTTAAACAAAACTGTGCTGGGTTATTTCCTTCAAACGTGTTAAGATCATGAATCAAATAAAACTTCTTTGAATGTCCACTATGAAAATTACGGCCATTTTTATATCTGTGAGGGAGTTCTGGGTTGAGGCGTGGTGCAGGGATGTTTGCCTGTCTTTTCAACTGGCAAACCCCTGATAAGTTTGTTATCCTAGGTCCTTAGTTATCTCTCCCTCCTTGGAAGTGGGTGTTCTGAAGCTTGAAGCTGTTATGGGAAGGCTGTGCTCCTGTTTTCGAGGCCTCAGGGCTGAAGCCCAATCTAAGAGGCCTTTGTGAGAAGGCTGTGTGCCTGGAGGCTATGG
>NC_138774.1:23791138-23946138 GCF_965119305.1 Pelophylax lessonae
TGTGTGCTACAGTTATTGTTAAATTAGTGAAACACTAGAATTTCCAGCATGGTGAGGCTAATATGTTCCAGGAAAGAAAGAAGAGAAGAGGAGAGGAGAGGAGAGGAGAGACAGGGACAAAGGAAAGATAGTTGAACAAGAGGGAGAACAGAAGAAAGAGAGGGAGAGAAAGAAAGTGAGAAAGAAAGTGAGAAAGAAAGTGAGTAAGAAAGTGAGAAAGAAAGTGAGAAAGAAAGAGAGAGAGAGAGAAGAAAGAGAGAGAGAGAGAGAGAGAGAGAGAGAGAGAGAGAGAGAGAAAGAAAGAAAGAAAGAAAGAGAGAAAGAGAGAAAGAGAGAAAGAAAGAAAGAAAGAAAGAGCGAAAGAAAGAAAGAGCGAAAGAAAGAAAGAGCGAAAAGAAAGAAAGAGCCAAAGAAAGAGCGAAAGAAAGAGCGAAAGAAAGAAAGAGCGAAAGAAAGAGCGAAAGAAAGAGCGAAAGAAAGAAAGAAAGAGCGAAAGAAAGAAAGAAAGAGCGAAAGAAAGAGCGAAAGAAAGAGCGAAAGAAAGAAAGAGCGAAAGAAAGAAAGAGCGAAAGAAAGAAAGAAAGAAAGAAAGAAAGAAAGAAAGAAAGAAAGAAAGAAAGAAAGAAAGAAAGAAAGAAAGAGCGAAAGAAAGAGCGAAAGAAAGAAAGAAAGAGTGAAAGAAAGAAAGAAAGAAAGAAAGAAAGAAAGAAAGAAAGAAAGAAAGAGTGAAAGAAAGAGCGAAAGAAAGAAAGAAAGAAAGAGCGAAAGAAAGAAAGAAAGAGCGAAAGAAAGAAAGAAAGAGCGAAAGAAAGAGCGAAAGAAAGAGCGAAAGAAAGAGCGAAAGAAAGAGCGAAAGAAAGAGCGAAAGAAAGAGCGAAAGAAAGAAAGAAAGAAAGAAAGAAAGAAAGAACGAAAGAAAGAGTGAAAGAAAGAGCGAAAGAAAGAAAGAAAGAAAGAAAGAAAGAAAGAAAGAAAGAAAGAAAGAAAAAGAAAACACATAAGAAAGAGAGAGAGAGAGAGAGAGAGAGGTCAAATGAGAGAGAAAGAAAAGAAAGGAAAGAAAAGAAGGGAAAGCAAGAAGAGAAGAAAGGGAAGGGAAGAAAAAAAGAAAGAAAAGGAAAAGAAGAGCATTATGTAATCTGGTGCTGGGTGCAGAGGAAGATTTTAATCCTCAGTAATTGGGACTTTGTTCTGGGAAGTGAAGGGTCAGCGGTGCGCACACACTGGAGTGTATCAAATGTATCATCATTAGTTGCTCGGTAAACTATGATTTTGTTCACTCCGTGAATCAAGTATCAAGAAGACGTCCCTGCACAAAGCCTGCTTTTATTAATTGCATCTGAATGTGCATCGAATTTAATTAACTTGCTACAGTAAGTTCTGTGCACTCGTTAGTCAGAAAGATCCGCATCACACTTTCAAGGCTATTAATCTACAGAAAGTGCCAAAAAAAAAAAAAAGAAAATAATTTATTTCTACTATTTGTTTAATGGTTAATGCGGCAGATGGCTATTGTTTGGAATGTGAAGACACATGATTTCTTTACTTTTTTACATTTGAATGAATGCAACAATTTCAAAATGCAGAGTATAGTAATTATCGCATAAGCAACACTTTTTTCATTAAAGCATTTTATCCCTTATGACTTAAAAGAATTCTAAAGAAACTTTTTTTTTTTTTTTAGTTTTGGATACAGCTGGAAAGAAAATTTGGGGTTGTTACCAGAAACTCATCTTCCAATGGGGACACATCCCTCCAACTGGCCTCTAATGTAAGGAGGAATCTGGAAGCTCCCTTTAAAAAGGCCCCCCCCAGATCCCCCCTCCCCCTATGTGAATGAGTATGGGGTACATTGTACCCCTACTCATTCACCAAAATAATTCCTTAATTAAAAATAAAAAAACAATGTCCCCCAATGTAGATCCATCATCAATCACGATGACCACCGCCGCCGCTGGACCTGAAAAAAGGAAACAAAAAGCTCCGCCCGCGACAAAGGCTAACCGCTGACTGCCTGCTTCACCGTCTGACAGTTATTTTTTTAAAGGAAATGTCTGAAACTGTGTGGTGTTATTTATTTTTGACATTCATTCACATGGGGGGGGGGTCCGTGATGTGGGGGCCCCTTAGTTAAAGGGGGCTTCCAGATTTGATGAGCTCCCTGCCCGCAGACCCCCACAACTACAGCCCAGGGTTGGTGGGGAAGAGGCCCTTGTCCCCATCAACATGGCGACAAGGTGCTTTGGGGTGGGGGCTCTGCACCAAAGCACCCCCCCCCCCCCAAGTTGAGGGCATGTGGTCTGGTAAGGTTCTCCCCTCTTTCCCTCCTTCTCTCCCTTTTCCTAGCTGAACTGCATGCTCAGATAAGGGTCTGGTATGGATTTTGGTGGGGACTCTACACCATTTTTAAAAAAACACCTAACACTAATTACCAATGGAAGGGGCATTCTTCCCCCTAACCACCAATGCAAGGGACATTCTTCCCACTGACCACCAATGTAAGGAACATTCTTCCCACTGATCACCAATGTAAGGAGTACTTTCCCACTGACCACTAATGTAAGAAGCATTCTTCCTACTGACCAACAATGTAAGGGGTACTTTCCCACTGACCACCAATGTATGAAGCATACTTCTTCTTATTCACCAACTTTGTAAGGAGCATTCTTCCCAGTGACCACCAACATAAGGAGCTCTTCACTAATCACTATAGTAAAAGGGAATTTTCCACTGACCATCAATTTGAGGGAACAATACAATTTTCACCATTTGCATTTCTTTTCTGACTACTATTATAATTTGTTTTATTTTATTGAAAATAATACAGCCCTTGGTGTCCAATATAGTTGTAGACACAATAATCATTATCAGAGGTTCATGGAGACCTTAAAGTTGTTTTAAGGATTCTTCCACGCTAAAAAGGTTGGGAAATGCTTGTCTAAGCTTTCTGCCTAATGTTTTTCCTTCACATACATGTTAACAGGTAATTGACTCATTTCTGACCATCTGCAAATTATCATCCTTTACTTATGTGCAGATAAGATCCATTGCTCTCACTGTGCAGGCTACCTGGCTCTTTTTAACTTAATAGAAAACATTTCTACAAGTATAAAACCTAATGGACTAGACTCATCTCACAGAGAGGAACCATAATGTCTACATTGATGAATTCTTATATAACACAAACATAATATATAATAGACTTTATTAATTTCAGTTATAAAATGAAATAATTATCAGACATAGAACTTCATTTAAGCTGATAAAAGAAGTACCAATTTTCTGTATCTTATTTATGTTACAAGAACCCGCAATGAACGTAGATTTAATGATTTTACTTGCCGCACTCTGTTAGACTTTATATTTACTCAGACTATTAAATATAAGAACACCTAAAAAGAACCACTGGGCAAAAACATATTACGATAAGGTACTTTAGGATTAAAACAGAACAGAGTGCACTGGCTAAGACACTCTATGGCAACCAGCAGATGCCTGTGCTAAAGTAAAGATGGAAAGGAGGTGTCCATGGAAGCTAACCATTGTTCCCTCTTTCCCATAATGGTGGAATGTAGAGGCCGGTTTTCAACTGAGTGGCATGATAATAGAGGAGTTGAGTTGGTGGCTTCCCAAGACCCTAGACTAGTTGGTGGTATCCAAAGATCCTAGACTAGTTGGTGGCTCCCAAGTCCCCTAGACTACTTGGTGGCTTCCCAAGACCCTAGATTGGTTGATGGCTTCCCAAGACCTTAGACTGGTTGTTGGCTTACAAGATCCTAGACTAGTTGATGTCTCCCCAGACCCTAGACTAGTTTCTGGCTTCCCAGACCCTAGACTAGTTGCTGGCTTCCCAAGACCAGTTGGTGGTTTCCTAAGACCCTAGATTAGCTGGTGCCTTCCCAAGACCCTTGACTAGATGGTGGCTTTTTAGGACCCTAGACTAGATGGTGGCTTTTTAGGACCCTCGACAGGATAGTGGCTTTTTAAGACCCTAGACCAATTGGTGGCTTTCCAAGACCCTAGACCAGTTGGTGGCTTCCGAAGACTGGATGGTGGCTTTTTAAGACTCTAAACTAGTTGGTGGCTTCCCAAGACCTTAGACACATCAGAGCCCCCCTTCACAACGGTGTTGCCCCTACACATCAGAGCCCCTCTATACATGACAGAGTCCCAACATCACATCACAGCTTTCTCATCACCACAAAGTTCCTCAAACACAGTGCCCCCCAGTCACATTGGCCACTCCCCATCACACAGCCCCTAGTCACATGGGCCACCCCCATTACAAAGCCCCAATCACATGGGCTATTCCTAACACATAGCTCCCAGTCACATGTGCTACCCCCATCACAAAGCCCCCAGTCACACAGGCCACCCCTATCTCAGCACCCCCAAGAACACAGGTCACCCCTATTACAGAGCCCCCCAGTCACATGGGCCACTCCCATCACAGAGCCCCACCAGCCACTCCCCTAATTTAACAGGACCCCCCTTTCACAGAGACCTCCAACCACACAGCCATCTGATCTTCACATCAGAGCCCTGACTATTGACTCCAGCAGCACAAGGGAGGGCGAAAGGTAGAGGAGGTCTGGAGGAGGCAGACTTCCATCTTCTCCTAAATACTGGGTGCGGGCTTGCATGCCGACTGCCCTGGATCAAAATCACATGCTGCCATGGAGTGAGCGAGCTGGCCGTCATCACCATACCAACAAATGATGTCGTACATCCTGTCCTTACAGCATCACTGTTTGTTATGGCTCTGGAGTTCAGCCACCCACATCATGAAAACTCATGATGCTGATCCATGGCAAACTGGGTCCCGTTCTTGTGGCTCCCCAGGGGAACCCAGACGGCACCATGGCTGATAAACACTGCTCCAGGGGGTTAGCCTTCTGTTTTCCACATAGCTAGTGTCCATTTCTCCTGGAGGTGGCAATATAATCTTATATTTAATATAACCAAGCTGTGTCCCTCAATGGACAATGCAGAAAAATATTTTGGCTGGCCTTTTACATTTGACACATTATCCTCCCTTGCCATCGTTGATCTATATTCCAACTTTGATCTGTGATCAGCGACAGGATTGACAGAAAAGGAACATAACTTACCTAAAATAAATACATTTAAAAATCTTTTGGGCAAGCAACAACATGCAAATTGTGATTAGTTGATGGGTTTTTGGAAGAGACGTGAGAACTCTTCATTATCGATTCATCTATTGTTAATAAAGGCCATGGGACACACATCAGGCTTTGAGATGGCTTCATTAATGCCACAGAAATCTTCCTCTGTGTTATTACTTATCACTTACAGCCGAAAAGCAGAATTCTTCTTTCTTTCTTTTTTTTTTTCCGCAGCATAAAACATTTGATGCAAGATTTATAAGCTGACAAGGTTAGCATCAGTTCAAACGAAGCCGTATAATTGCAGCGGAGATGGGAGAGATCAAGGTAACATGTATGAACATGGAATAATATGGTGACTGGTGCAACAAACGGACATATATCTGAGGATGATCTATAGCATTAGACTGCAAATGTAGCAGAAATGGCATTAATGCAGATTGACGCATGATAGACAGCTGAGATAAAGGAACTTTTATATATTCATAAAGTATGTAAACCCAATCTCTTTCATCTCCTATAATGTTTAACCTGCTTATATTTAATCTTGCATACTCTTCTTTTAGACCTGTAGGTGTCAACACTGCTTCACTGTGCATCTCTATGCAATGCAGGCAGATCATGGCTGGTAGGAGGGACCAAAAGGATGCTGTACATAGCCCTCCTGGAAACATCACAGCACCCTGCCTAAGTACTCCCCTTAAGAACCCTCAGCCCTATTGAAAACCGTGGGCTGGCTCCTGGAAGAAGATATGCAAATATCAAGATGCACTGATGGGTGGCTGTAAGTCTGGAGGAGTGTTTGTTCCTAAGTGGGCTGTATTTGCCTGCAGACTGCCCTAGGTAATGCCCACATGCAAGGCCTGCATACATGATTGAAAGGACCTAAATCCTTTTGTTGAGAGGTGTGGGTCAGAACTAGTGATCAACCGATATCGTTTTTTTAATTCCGATACCGTTATTTTGGTCATCGGATATCGGTATTGACCGATATTGTTCGATATTTTCGGACATGCAAAAAAACATTTTTTTAATTCTTTTTTTTTTCACAGGTACTCCTTGTGGAGGGATCTGGGGGTCTAAAACACCCCAAACCCCTCCTTGGCACTGAAAAGAAATTTTAATTTGGCACCCGGACGTGATGTCATGAGTGACATCACTTCCAGTTTTTTTACATGGAGACCTGATCAGAGCCGAATGCGGCTTTGATCGGGTCTTCAGCAGCCGTGCGGGTAGGATGCCCGGGTCTCCCGGTGGAATGGGAGACCCGGGCGAGCCGAGGAAGGCGGCGGGAGGGGGGGGCATCCCCTGCCGCTCCTTGTAATGACAGCCGAGGTAGCCATCTTGGTGTGTGACTCTATAGAATAGGGTGCCTGTGCCATTCTGGGGCCCCGAGAGTGAGTGAATAGGTGGGAGACAGAGACCCAGTCTGTCAGGGAGAGCGGCATAGAGAGTGGTTTCTGAATGAGTAGGGTCAGTGCAGGGACACATCTTGTGTTCCACAGGCATTATGGCACCCGGATTAGTGATCGGCAATCTCTTTAGTAGCGTAGGGTGCCGTTACTACTTACTGCAGTTCACGACCCTTCCAGCAGAAGCCCACCTTTGATAAACAAGTTAGGCCTGAAATAAGGCAACTTTGTAATACTGTGCATTAATGAGTACAACACCGCTGCAATTCTGTGCCATTGCTGAGTAACATGCTGCTGCAATACGGTGCCATTGCTGAGTAATATACTGTTGCAAAACGGTGCCATTGCAGAGAAATATGCTGCTGCAATACGGTGCCATTGCCGAGGAATATACTGCTGCAATATTGCGCCATTTCTGAGTAACATGCTGCTGCAGCATGGTGCCCATGCTAACAGGCTGCTGCAATATGGTGCCATTGCCGAGTAATATACTGCTGCAATATTGCTTTATTGCTGAGTAACATGCTGCTGAGATACGGTGACATTGCCGAGTAACACGCTGCTGCAGCATGGTGCCCATGCTGAGTAACATGCTGCTGCAATATGGTGCCATTGCCGAGTAACACGCTGCGGCAGCACGGTGCCCATGCTGAGTAACATGCTGCTGTAATACGGTGCCATTGCCGAGTAAAATGCTGCTGCAATATGGTGCCATTGCCGAGTAACACACTGCTGCAGCACGGTGCCCAAGCTGAGTAACATGCTGCTGCAATATGGTGATATTGTTGAGTAACACACTGCTGCAGCACGGTGCCCATGCTGAGTAACATGCTGCTGTAATACGGTGCCATTGCCGAGTAACATGCTGCTGCAATATGGTGCCATTGCCGAGTAACACACTGCTGCAGCACAGTGCCCAAGCTGAGTAACACGCTACTGCAATATGGTGACATTGTTGAGTAACACACTGCTGTAGCACAGTGCCCAAGCTGAGTAACACGCTGCTGTAATATGGTGCCATTGCCGAGTAACACACTGCTGCAGCACGGTGCCCATGCTGAGTAACACGCTGCTGTAATACGGTGCCATTGCCAAGTAACACGCTGCTGCAGCACGGTGCCCATGCTGAGTAACATGCTGCTGCAATACGGTGCCATTGCCGAGTAACATGCTGCTGCTGCTGCAATATGGTACAGTTGTCGCGTACTACAACGCTGCAATACTGTGCATTGCTGAGTGATATACCACTGCAATACTGCGCCGTTGTCGAGTAACATGCTGCTGCAACACGGTGCCATTGCTGAGTACTATACTGTTGCAATATTGTGCCATTGCCGAGTACTATACTGTTGCAATATTGTGCCATTGCCGAGTAACATGCTGTTGCAATACTGTGCCATCGCCGAGTGATATACCGCTGCAATATTGTGCATTATTGAGTGGTATACCTCTGCAATACTGTGTCATCATTGCCAAGTATTTTACCACTGCAATACTTTGGCCTTTGTTGAGAAATATATTGCTGCAATACTGTGGCCATTGTCAAGTAATGTACTGCAGCAATACTGTGCATTACTGAGTAATATACTGCTGAAATATTCTACATTACTGAGTAATATACCGCAGCTATACTATGTAATTGCCGAGTAATATACTGCTGCAATACTGCTATTGCAGAGTGACATGCTGCTGCAATACTGTGTCATTGCTGAGTAATGTACTGCTGCAATACTGTGCATTACTGAGTGATTTACCGCAGCAATACTGTGCCTTTGCCGAGTAATACACTGCTGCATTACTGATGCATTAAGATATTGTACAATTTTCTGGATGGTGTGTGTGATTTCTCCCAGATTGGGTACCCCAGGCCCAACCTCCATGTAGTTCAAGCTGGACCAATGTAACTATACAATCAAATCCATAGCTGGAGTTTAGGTTTAAATGATCGTTTTGTTGCTGGAATGTACATGCTGAGTGTACCTGATCCACATTTTCAGTGAATCGGCTTCTTCTGCCACCCCTTAACATGGTGTGTCCCTTTAAATGTAAAGGTCTTGTCACGCACGACACTTGATGATAGAATGTGAATTTTTCATAACCCCCCCGTGTATGAAGGAAAACTATTCAACTCCCAATAGCCTGCTGTCTTTTACCATAAACATGAATTGCTAATGTCTCAGCATTACATTTATGTATTTATCATTTTGATGTATTGCTGAATAAGGCTCTGCCACCAGAACATGCGAGAAAAAGAGCATTTGCCGCGCATCTGATGCTGCTAAAACATTTATAAGTCAAATAGATCTGCTGATGCGAAAAATACATTTGCAGGCTACAAATTGAGGACCTTCATTCCATTACTTGTTGGCATGTCTGGACATGTGTTTTATAGAAAGACGATAAAACGCACAATGCGAGCCACCCAACATGAGCTCCAAGCGACACGCTAATAACTCTGGGTTCAATTTTAGTTTTGTTTTGGATAGATTACGGCCTTTGTCAAGTTTTTTTGTGTGCTGTCCTATTTCTCCAATTTTTATGGGCCAATAAGCCACCGAAATTCGAAACACAAGGTTTTGAGTCTACCAAAGACCCATAGTTTCCATCAGCATCTGTAGAGCATGTGCTCCAGAAGTCCCTGATTGTTTCAACTAACTGTTGTTTGCTGTACTGGGGTCCTTTCTCTTTGGCACAAGCGCCCAACATTTCTCCTGTCTTGACCAAAGACCCATAGGGGCATGGAACTTCCAGGAATCTCTCGCAGGTGGCCCATCACTTGAGTAATTGACTGGTGTCACAATGGCCAATCTAAAGAATGAGTAGGGACAGACCAAGCAACCTCTGGTATCTCATTGATTACCCTGATGTCAGAACAATCTCCCAGCCTCCATAAAACTCACCCCTTCGTCAGCAATCTTTTGAAACTTTTTCAAAGAAACAACAGATCTCCCCTGCCTTGCCTTGTTTCCCAGTGCTAGAGAACCCTGCCTTCGAACTGGAAAAAATAACAATTACAGCTTTTAAACATTGACTCACCAAAGGTTCTATAGAGATCATTATTTCATCATTATACAACAATGACCCATACTTATGTAGCACCCCCCTAGATAGGTGCTAGGTTAAAAGCATTATTATGCTCCATCTGGTTATCAGAGGAGCCTGATCTGTTAGTTATGCCTGTTGCATGTTTCCAGGTGTGAGTCACTTGGTCTGAGGGAGTGTCCCCACTGTATCCAATGGGCTAGTAGCGAGGCCTATTGGACAGTGGAGGAAATCCAGCCAGTGACACACAAGGTTTTGTGGCAGTCCCAGTGGGAGGACACCACCGCAGTGCATCCTGGGATTGACCATGAATACTGAGGAGACATGTGACAGGAGGAGATGTCTCTCCTCCTGTTGCATGAGGAAGGTGGTCATAGGCGGTCGGCCTAGTGAAACAGGTGCGGAGCTTAGCTGCAGGGGATCCTGTAAAGCGGACAGTGGAGCTGCTGGCTCCCTTTTCAATTCTCTACTGTAATTATTTTAGTACTTTTTGATACATATGCCTTTTCAGATACGCATCAATTACCTTCTCCTGATGAAGTGGAATATGTCCTACAGAAACGCGTCGAGCCTAGTCTGATGCTATTTTCCATCATGTACTCAGAGCCCCATACTTGATTTATTGCACTCTATTGTGTGACTTGGGACATGCATACCAGCTCATATCCTCAGTGTTGTTTATTCCACAACAACCTTCCATTTCTGTTATTTTGTCGGATGTTATGTTATTGGTATTGCAATAATAAATATATGTTTTTTAGGCCCTGTTCACATAGGGGCGATCCGACTTCGGGAGGCGACCTCCGAGGTCGCGTTGCGAGCAGCGCACCGCGACCTCGGAGTGGCCGCCACGGACTTCATAACATTGGGTCGCCCCAAAGAAGCTCCGGACCCTTTTTCTAAGTCGGAGCGACTTGTGTCGCTCCTATTAGAACGGGTCCGCAGCTTCCCCATGGAAGGCGACCTACAGCGACCTGTGAGGCGACCAGGTCGCCTCACAGGTCGCCTTAGTGTGAACGGGGGCTGACTCCATTTGGCTATGTCACATGCCTCATTCAAAGTCTCGACCCCCCTTTTTATTACATTTAACAGGGATGGAGGTACTTGGTTTTGTACCAGGCGCCTCATCTAAAGTCCCAAACCCCCCCCCCCTTTTTTGCTCTGGGGAAAACAGTGTCCATGAGTACCAGGGGACTTGCCAAAGGGTCTGCCCAGGAAGGGGGACCACTCCAGTGAAGTCAGAGGATAAAGGGTCAGCTCACACAGTGTGTCAGAGTAAAGGGGGTGCCCTGTAGAACCCTGAAGAGCAGGGAAAAAGGGGGTGCCAAGTAGAATCCTGAAGAGTGATTCACAGTACAGTACATAATATAATGTGATAATCAGCACAAACCATACAACCTACGCTGACAAAATCTCTGACGTAACGCGTACAGGGGAGGAGCCTGCTCGGAGTACGTTGATCCTTGGAGGTACACAGAAAGCTGACTGTTTTGACGCTGTAAGCCCGCACTGCTTAAGTGCATATAAATGTAAGTGGATTTTTTATCTAGTGAGTGAAATAAAGCATCTAAAAGCAGAGAGCACTAGATCCTTTCTTCCCTTCTTTTCACATCTGGTTCTTGGCCCACGTGGAGTGTTAGCTGGAGCAGTGAAAGAGGGGAGACCAGGCTGTCATTCATATACATCCCAAAGTGTGTATGACTCTTATGAGTCTATCCTTAAGGTGAGCTGCTTATCTTGCACTAGCCACTGGGAGCACTGGAGTGAAGCATGCAGCACTTTATTTTGATCACAGATGAAGATTGATTTCCTTGATTTATTTATTATTCACCTTTAGTTTTTTACTACTGGGACTTTAATTATCACTGATTGTCACTGATATTTGGTTTTATACAGTATATAAGCATTGAGTTGCTTTCGGAATATAAGTTATTTATGCATATTTATTATCACTTTTATTGATTCACTTGGCGCAGCAATATTTATTATCGATTTAATCACAGTACAGTACAGTTCGCTTAATTCTACTTCACTTTAGTGGCAAGGGGAAGCAGCGGCCTTGCCGCATCCAGCTATAATCAAAAGTCCCAGAAATTGTGCATAGTTTGTTCAGTTGGAGTATCCCACTCATCCCTTCTCCTATCCCAGTTCTCAAATAAAACAACAGAAAACCAAAACCCCTGGACTGTTTTATGACTGAGCCAAGCCAAGCACAAATCACTAAGTTGTTGCTATGGGTAACCCTGGGGAATCCACATTCAGCAACTCCCATGGGAGTAGTGCTACACCTAAACAGCTGGCTGCAGACCCACACCCTTAAACAATTGAGGATCTGGCAAACGGCCCATTTCCACTTTTTTTTTTTTTTTTTTTTTCAATTTACGAAACCAGATTTGCTGCATTTTTCATCTGCAGGGCAGGAATTTCCCATGCAAAGATTTTTTTTTCTGCTGCTTGATGTCTTCGGTTTAATGTCCAACATCGTTCAACCCATTTCTTCCAAGCCTCGGCCATCCCGGACAAGCCCCCAACCTGTGACAGCTCATTGAAAAGAGAAGCAGCACAGTAATAAACAAATCTGCCTCTGATCAGCATGCTTTATGTCAGCGCATGAACGGACTAGCTTTGTGTGCTGTTTCTTCCTCTCACTCTCCAGCCCTGCTATACTGGGACTGCAAGAGGCTGATTTTCCAGGTCAGATCTAGGTCCTTATACTCTGCATTGAAAATACATTTAGTAATGATCACCAAACTACAATGATTTGAGTCTTTAAAATCTGCCTTCAGTTCAGCTTTAACCACTTCCAGACCAGCCGCTGCAGACGTACGGCGGCAGGTCGGCTCTCCCAGGCAAAGTCCCTTTCATGTACGGCGCTCGCCTGGGAGGAGCTAGGGGGCGAGTGCACGCCACCGGTGGTGTGCTCCCGCCCTCGCCTGACACCCGCGATCGCTCCCCACAGACAGACAAGGACGGACGGCTGATGTAAATACAGCCGCCTGTCCTTCTCCCTGACATGACCACAGAGACCATGCAATCCTGCTATATAGGATCACATGTCTCTATGGTCATCTCACAAGCCCAACCCCCCCACAGGTAGAATCACTCCCCTAGGCTTAAATTTAACCCCTTGATCACCCATACTGTTAACCCCTTCCCTGCTAGTGTCATTATTACAGTAACAGTGCATATTTTTAGCACTGATTACTGTAGTAATGTCACTGGTCCCCCCAAAAGTGTCAAAAATGTCAGTTAGGAGTCCGATCTGTCCGCCGCAATGTCGCAGTCCCGCAAAAAAATCGCAGATAGCCGCCGTTACTAGTAAAAAAAAATAAAACATAAAAATTACATAAATCTTTCCTGTAGTTAGTAAACGCAATAACTTTTGCGCAAACCAATCAAAATACGCCTATTGCGATTTATTTTACCAAAAATATGTAGCAGAAAACAAATTAGCTTAAAATGATAAAACATTTTGATTTTTACATTTTTTTTTTTGGGAATGTCCTATAGCAGAATGTGAAAAATATTTTTTTTTTCAAAACTGTCGCTTGTTGTTTGTTTATAGCACAAAAAAATAAAAATCGCAGAGGTGATCAAATACCACCAAAAGAAAGCTCTATTTGTGGGGAAAAAAGGACATCAGTTTCGTTTGGGTACAGCGTCGCACGACCGTGCAAATTGCCGTTAAAGTAACGCAGTGCCGAATCTCAAAATAGGGCCTGGTCATTAAGCAGCAAAATCTTCCGGTCTTAAAGTGGTTAAAAAAATATTTTAAAAATAATTTTGACCTGAAACACTCTTGCTGTGAAGGCATTAAGGATTCCAAGACACAAAGCAGTTAAGTAAATCTTAAATTGAAAAATCAGCATGATTTACTGTCCATTTTTGTCCTCAAAACTTGCAGCCAATAATTTGATAACCGAAAATGCTCCTTTGTTATGCATGCCAGGCCTCAAGTTCGTTAGTGATGTTACTGTTAATAATAATGTCTCATTTACTAGCATGAAGATGATGGTGATGGACGTGCTGGACAATCTTGTAACGCAATCAGCGGCCTGCAAGACATGAGCAGCGAGGTGACCCCTACATTCATCTGGATTACGGACAAGGGGCAACTTAACTGCTTGCAGTCGGAAATTGGCACGCCAGTCAGAGAATAAGGCCAGAATATGAGCAATAAAAATAACTTGTAGAGCTTGTAAATGACAACATGTAACAATCAATTGTCCTGTTCTGCTTAGGTATGTGACCTGCTCATGAACAGATAATAGCTGAGAACTTCTGGCATAGTGCTGAAAATGTCGTTGCTTTTTTTTTTCAACTGGGATAAATGAGAATGGCCTCTGCCAGCGCTGCATCCAAACTTGGTTACCCCAGTTGACCTCCACAGTTCTAAACAGTGCTGGGGCTTGACCTGTTGCTGTTAACTATAACCAGTTTACAACGAAAGCTCAGTTAAGTGCACATTATTTTGAGACTTTGACCTTCGTTAAGAACCTGATGGAAATGTTGGAACTGTGATTGTGCAATAAGCAGATAATTCCGGGCTCCTACATTTCTTTTTCCATTTTTTGCACTTGTACTTTTATCTGGGCCACCATTTAAAAACAAAAGGGTCCTATACAGTCTACCTGACAAGGCTCTCATTCCTCTATGGAAAATAGTATTACTGTCTAGCTATGGTACAGACAGGGCCGCTGATAGGGCGAGACCACCAGCCCTCATGTAGAGGTCCCGAGCACACAGGGGGGCCCACACAGAGGGGGGATTAGTGATGGACAACAAATACAGAAATCTTCCTCCAGCACCTGAATCTGATCTGTCCCTCTCCCTGCTATCAGCTTTTATCTGTTGAGAAAGAGACAGTTGTCCCTCACTAATCCCCCTCCCTTGTGTGGGCCCCCCTCCCAGCACTGGCTCTTATGTTATCTCTGCTCAAGAGTTTATTTGTAACTTTGTTTCTCTCTCTCTGTCTCTCTGATCTCCAACTGCCCAGCCTGTATATTTTTTCTCATCTCATCTTCATTTTTATTTAACATCGTTTTTTTTTTTTAGATTTAGCAGGAATTATGAGAGTTATGTTATATTTGTGTCTGCTAATAGTGATTTTGTTTTCATTTTAGCTAAATATATCTTTAATATTTTCTTGGGGGGCCCTGCCAGGTAGTCTGTATGGGGCCCCGCGATTTCTAACAGCAGCCCTGGGTACAGATCCCACTCCCCCACACACAATCTCCCACTTCTCCAGCCCACTCCCCAATATTCACTGCCCACCTCTTGCACCTGAAAACCAAACAAGCCGGCACTCCTGTCCCGGCCAATTACATCGCGTCTTCATCTCTCCGCTATTCAGCCACCAATTTATTGTCAAACAAGAGAGGTGCTTTACATCTCCGTCCCCTCCACTACCAATTTATCGTGGAGGAAGTGGAGGTATGCTCAAATGGATGGAAGGGCCCTCCTGTTGACCCCCATGGAGCCAGGGACTAGTACTGCCTGAACCCCTCTATCTGCAGCCCTGCAGATGTGTGGTCTTTGCCACAATTTATTTGGTGCTGTTGTTTTGGGAGCAGAGCATTTCAGAGCAAGTATTAGCCTTAGGGATTTCAGTGTTTTAGGGGTTAGAAGTTGGCATGGGTTCATCCAATAGATTAGAGGGGGGTAAGGGATCTTTAAACCCAAGAACAAAAATGTAATTTATTGTAGCTTACCAATCCTTAGATGTGGTGGCTGCATTAAAGTGGTTGTAAAGACAGAAGGTTTATGCATTCTATGCATTAAGGTATGTATTAAAGAAACCTTATGGGTACAGCACCCCCCCCCCCCAGTCCCATCTCATAGTTTGATCTCGATCCAGTGATGTGCAAAAGAGCAGCGGCTATCCGGCCTCTCTCTCTCCCCTCATTGGCTCACACAGAAGTGGGGGCCATTGGCTCCTGCTGCTGTGAATCACAGCCAGTGTGCCAATTAGGAGAGAGTGGGTGGGGCTGAGCCATTCTCTGTGTGTGAGTGGACACACAGCACGTCTTGGGAGTGAGCCTGTTCAAGTGCCCCTATAGCAAGAGGCTTCAAAGGTGGGAAGGAGCCACGACCGCCTACGCGTGATCCAAAAAGAAGAGGATCAGGGCTGTTCTGTGCAAAACCATTGCACAGAGCAGGTAAGTATAACATGTTTTTTTTTTTTCAATTATTTCCTTTAGAATCACTTTATTTTTCATTTTTCAAGGTAACTGCAGTATAGAACATACCTGTTACATGTGCCAGAAATGGGTCCTTCTATCTTCTGATGAACCTAACGTAGAGACTATTCCAAAGTGGTATTGGGGGATTATCAAAGCATAGTTGACCGGACATATCTCCAGTAGCCCTGGATTTTTCAAAGGATCCCTTGAGAT
The DNA here is from genome assembly GCF_965119305.1 of Pelophylax lessonae. Classification (NCBI taxonomy): domain Eukaryota; kingdom Metazoa; phylum Chordata; class Amphibia; order Anura; family Ranidae; genus Pelophylax; species Pelophylax lessonae. The sequence goes on from NC_138774.1 coordinate 23,807,114, forward strand.
CCGTTGAAAAGGTTGGAGCATTGGTATAACTTTGGGTGAACTATGGTTTGAGCGGATCTTAGAATAATCTCTACATTAGATCACTGGGCTCTCCTTTTCATTTTATTACTGATGGTTGGACGTACTAGTCAGAGGCGTAACTAGAACCTTCAGGGCCCCTGGTGCAAGAAACCATGAGGGGCCCTCCGACCCCTGGCTGGGGCCCTTCCCTTCAAGCCTGGGGCTCTTCCCACTGATCCTGGGGCCCTTTGCTCTCATTGCGGGGCCCTTTATTACGGTCCCGCAGCAGGACCTTTTCACAAGTTCTGCAGTGGGCCCCCTTCCTGCTATCTTGGGGCCTCCCCATGGTGGTGGAATGCCAGGGCCCAGTCACAAGTGTGACCTTTGCAATCATGGAAGTTCACCCACTGGCGTCAGTAGTTTTTATTTTTTGGTATTTTAATTGTATTATTTTTTATAATTTTCTTTTATTTTTTTACAATGTCACTGACTATGACTCTGTCCGTTCAGAAAAGGAAGGAGCTGGTAAAATACATATTTACCAACACCTTCCAGGTTCTCTATTGTGACATGTCCACCTGCAGCAGCCGGCAGGAGAGAGGAGGGAGCACAGTGGGGGGGGGGGGACCAGGGGAGCACACAGGGGCCCAGAGACAGCAGAAGAACACAAGTAAACTGGATAGGAGTGGTGGTGGGGACAGCATACAGTGGAACCAATCTCCTCCATTTTCCACCTGCTGCTACAGGAGGAAAAAGGAGGACAGTGATTTCTCTACATGCTGCCCCCGCCGCCCTTCCTATCCAGGTTTACAGGGGAGCCGCACAGGCCCCCCTACAGCATGGGGCCCGGTTGCCATTGCAACCCCTGTAGTTACACCCCTGGTACTAGTGATCATCCTCCAAGCTAATCTGCAGAACAATTGTAGCGGGAGGAGCACCTTCGAAGTTGGGCTCAAAAGTTGGATGGGCTTGGGGTCAGACTCTGTCAATCAGCAGATGGACGGGGTATTTACTTTTGGGGTTTCTGTGTGGTTAAAACACTTCTATGTATGGCTAAAAACTGAACTATACAGTGTTCAAACATTGTCTTGAGCTATATAACAATAGCCATGCCAGATGGAAGTTTTCATTTGCAGAATGATGTAATGCTGAATGAATTTAAGATAAAAGGTCATTAGGACCATCAATACACTATATTATCTATGAAGCTTGCAAATAAGATTGATCAATGTTATAAAAAAAAAAAAAAGAATCTGCCAATGTGTTTTTATTATAGTTTTATGTGTTTGCAACTTCTCAGATCCAATTGAAAGGTCAGACTTTAATGGTACCACATAACATTAATGGCTAAATGCATAGACTAAAATAAATTTGACATATATCATATCACTATCTATATTATCAAGCTCCATATGCTACACTCTTACTCCAACTGACCAGCTAAGTTGATGTATTAATCTATCAGGCTTAGTCATACATAGACATTGGAAGGTAGAAGAAAATAGTTCTAGGAATCCTGATAGTTTAGGAGAGTAAAGATAAATCTCTACGCATTTCGAAGGCAATACAAAACTTGCCTCAGCAGGAGCGCATCAGAGGTATAATGTCCAGTTATTAGCTGGTTACATCAGAGATGGAACCTTTAGGAGCCTCATGATGACAAGAACAGGGGTATTGGGTAAACAGGCGCACCGACCAGCTCTGTCTAGAATAAGAGAGTATATAGATCTACAGTACTATTTCTTGTCAGTAGTTACATAGTTAGTCAAGTTCAAAAAAAAAAAAAAAAAAAACAAGTCCTTCAAGTTAAACCATTAAAAAAAAAAAAGGAAAAAATATCATACAATCCTATAGCCACAGTTGATCCCGAGGAAGGTGAAAAACCCCAGCAAAGCATGATACAATTTGCTATAGCGGGTGGAAAAAATTCCTTCCTAATTTACCAAGAGGCATTCGGATATTCCCTGGATCAACTTTACCTACAAATATTAGTACCCAGTTATATTATGTACATTTAGGAAAAAGTCTAGGCCTTTTTAAAGCAATCTACTGAGCTGGCCAGGACCACCTCTGGAGGGAGTCTATTCCACATTTTCACATTTTCGTCTTTGGAAATTAAGACGTACGGCGTGCCCTCCTTGTCCTCTATGATGACCCTAAAGTGAATAACACCAAGTTCACTATACGGACCCCTTATGTATTTATACATGGTGATCATATCCTCCCTTAATCTCCTCTTCTCAAGAGAGAATAAATTCAGTTCCTCTAATCTTTCCTCATAGCTGAGCTCCTCCATGCCTCTGATCAGTTTGGTAGCAAGCAGCTAATTCAACAGTAGGTCAGATGTGTATTACCATTTCCAAAGATTGTTCCAATACTTGCCCCGGTATAAAGAGGGATAGAAGATAATAGTATATAGGATTGGTTGCAGCTGTTCCACTTAGCCTTGTTCAATATGTATGGGCAATACATATTGGACAAGGCTATCAAGTGAACACCTTTGGTATAAACTAGAATGCCAATTATGACCTAGGTCAGTGATGGCGAACCTTGGCACCCCAGATGTTTTGGAACCACATTTCCCATGATGCTCCTGCATTGCAGTTAAGCATCTTGGGAAATACAGTTCCAAAACATCTGGGGTGCCAAGGTTTGCCATCACTGACCTAGGTCTTCTCATTATACATTTGTGCCTCAACCCTACTGAACACCTTCCGTATGAACTGGAATGCCAATTGTGATGTAGGTCTTCTTATCCAACATTGTTGACCTAGGTCTTTTCATCCTACTTTGGTGCCTAACCTCATCCCAGGGCTGGGACAATGGGTGGCAGGAGGGACAGTTGCCCTGGGCACGTTTTATTGCAAGGATGGGGGGGTGCCTTGACCCTAACCCTAAGGGAAAGGGGGTGCAGTTTGGCGTCCTTGCCCTGGGCACTGGATGACCTTCTCCCGGCACTGCCTCAACCCTACTGACCACATTTGGCATGAAATACTGTAGAATGCCAATTGTGATTTAGGTCTTCTAATCCAACACTGGTGCCTATCCTCAACCCTAATGAACATCTTTGGGATGAATTGAAGTGCCAATTGCGAGCCAGGTCTTCTTATTCAACATTAGTACCTGACCTTAATCCTACTCAAAACCTTTGGAATTAGCTAAAATGCCAATTGGGACCTAGGTCTTCTCATCCACCATTGGTGCCTTACCTCAACCCTACTGAACAACTTTGCTATGAACTAGAATGCCAATCCTCAGCAATGGTCGCAGCTGTTCCACTTAGCCTTGTCCAATATGTATGGGCAAGCTTCTGCTGCTGCAGGGGTTTGCATGTACAGTATGACTCCTGTTACCGGGAAACTTTGGACCGCACCAATTCCCCTTATTGGTAATGTCCCCATTAATATTGAACACTCCTTTGCCATTTTGAGGCTCCGAAGAGTTCCATCTGTGGAGCATCTGGCCAGTAGCTGCCCGTAATACCTCCATACCACCATAATAATGCTCTCCTGATGAATCGGGTTTGTTTTACCTGCAAGGCACACAGAGATTCATCCTTTGCTAAACTACCAACAGTTATTTGCCAATTCTTTCTTCTACCTTCCAATGTCTATGTATGATTAAACGTGACACAATGATGAACATATTAAAATAGCAGAATACTTGGAGCATTGGTGTACGGGGGTCTCCAAACTATGGCCTCTGGAGCACATCCGGCCCACTTCATGATTGTATCTGGCCCGCAGCCAGGGTCAGTGGCATATTCTCAATGTGTACTGATTTAAGGTCCGCAGAGGCTGCCTTTGATCTCTACTTTTCATGTAAGGGTGTCTTTGATGAGTACCCTAATGTAAGGTAGGACTCGGATGAGGGCTTTGATTTAAAGTAGTAGTCCAGTCTAAACCTGCTCTATACTTACCTATTCTATGGGCGCTACCAGCAATGACTTCAGAGGAGAGTAAGGGCAGTGTACAATGGATTTACAACAGCTGACCGTTCTTCTCTCTGAGACGGGATTGATCACAGGTGGCAATCGGAGCTGCGTGCTCCATGCATCAGAGTCCCCGCTGCTGAGTGGGAGCGCCCCACCGGCAGCGCACGCGCACCCCCTAGCTGCCGGCGCGTGACCGACGTAGACTTACGGCTGTTCGCGCAGGAGGGCCAGCCTGTCGCAGTATTTCTGCGGCGGGCGGTCCTAAAGCAGTTAAGTATTACCTTGGGGAGATGCAGATTAGAATACTGCAATCACTGAGCAGCAAATGAGATCACCTGCAATGTATTTCAGTTTTCTTGCAAACCTGGCCTGTTAGTGTGCCCTGAGGACCGGAGTTGAGAAACACGGGTGTAGGGGAAGAGGGGTTTTGTAAAATCGTCAGTTTCCATTCCATAATGGTGCATTTCCAGTATACCGGTCCATATATCGATATACACTAGGAAGAACTCACCAGACCAGCTGCTGTTCATCATTATTGAGCTAGTTTGTATATTGGCACTGTTAAAATGCTGTCCTTGTTTCACCATTTGAAGAAGCAACTGGTCTACCCAGCATGCTCCAGGGGAGGCCTTTCATGACCAGTAAGCTCCAACGGAGACTCATAATTGGTGCGGTGACTAATGTTGCCCACCCCCGTGGCTTGATTTAGTCAGGTTAGTTTATAAATGCCATTACTACTTTAGTGCGAGATGGAGGCAAAAAAAAAAAAAATGTTTTATTTATTCTCTGATCAATAAATGACAGACTATCTGGGCCAAAAATAATTGATGTGTTTATCATAGAGCCGACTAGAAGACTTTCAGCAATTAAAAGTCTTCCAGTGGCAGCTTGTCATCACCTATGGTGACTAAATGGTTAAGCAAAATTATTATTTTTTTTTTTTTTTTAAGTAGTTAAACTTGAAAGTTTTTTCTTTTAAGGAAAAAAAATAAAATTGTGGTGCTCCGGGTTAGCTGGAACGGAGACATACAAGTTCCTCCTGCAGAGACGATCTTTGCAAAAACACATTCATTAAATAAGATGCCTGCCGAGAGGCACAACATAAATTACACTTTTCTTTTTTTTTTTTTTCCTCTAAATCAGTTTCCATATTTATTTTTACTGTAGAGATAGTAGGAGGATGATGAGCAGGATTTCCAGCGTGGTTGATGGAGCTGATCTATTTAGAAGGAGAGCCATGGGGATAATGTACAGGCTTTATATGACCATAGAGTGAACTTTATCTCGGGCTGTAAATCAAAGCTACACCATAAGACTATGTGGACACCTCTAAATTATTGAGTTCTGGTGTTTCCAGCGACATGTGATGCTAATAAGTATGCAAAGACTTTTAGATAATTATGCTTCTTCAAAACAGATTTTCTTTCCAAAATACGGAAAGGTTTCTTTACAGTAAGAGCTGTGAAAATGTGGAATAAACATAAATAGACTGGCGCAACAGGACTCAAAGGTGGACCTCAATGGCCTCCTATAAATCATATGGGAAGATAAACGGACCTGAATGGTGTTCTGAAAAGTCCATAAGTGGAACCGGTCTGTGCACTCCTGAAGGCAGCTTAATCTCAAGTGGAGAAGAAAACTTGCAAGATACTGGAAAAGAAGAAAAGCGCCACTCTAAGTGCAGTAGACTCGGTAATTTATTTAACATCTACCATACTGGGTACTCACAAGATAAAAAGAATAAAAACATGGTGAATATTGCTCAAAGGATAGGTTGTTCCAATGCCTGGGCGAGGAGGAACTGATGTGCTCCAAACGAATCCGGACCCAGGGGACACCTGCAGCGCCTCCGGCGGCGGACTTCCGGGTTGGGCGTAGAGCGTGGGGCGTATATTCTTTTTTAATTTAGTTTTTATTTTATTTTTGTTTTTATTTTATTATTATTCTCCATATTTATTTTTATATTTATTTCTATATCTATTTTGATTTTTATTTATTTTTATTTTTATATTTATTTTTATTACTATTTTTTATTTGTTATTGTTATTATTTCTATTTTTACATTTATTTTTATTTTTATATTTATTTTTATATTTAATTTTTATTCTTTCCCAGTTTAATTTGTATCATTTTTATTAATTTTTCCCTTCATCATTTTTTGCCATCATTAGGATTGGTTCTAGATACATTACTTTTTACCAGTAGGTCTCCAATTAGTATGTATGTTATTTTATTTACATCTTTTTGTATTGCACTATATGACCACATCTATTTATATTCTTTGTATATATCTAATATCATCCACGATCAGTTACTAGGTCCCATTGCCGTTCAGGTGTCCGTAGTTAGGTATCCGTCACATTGGACTCTTCTTAGGACCCTGCGGCAGCCGAGTGTTCCTCCCCTATATAATGCCCCTCTCCAAGATGGCGGGTCTAGAGGCCTGAGGAAGGAGCGCATGCTCCGACAACGCGTCGCCTACGTCATCACGCCCCACGCTCTACGCCCAACCCGGAAGTCCGCCGCCCAGAGGTGCTGCAGGTGTCCCCTGGGTCCGGATATTGCTGACTCTCGCAGTCAGACACGGATTCGTTTGGAGCACATCAGTTCCTCCTCGCCCAGGCATTGGAACAACCTATCCTTTGAGCAATATTCACCATGTTTTTATTCTTTTTATCTTGTGAGTACCCAGTATGGTAGATGTTAAATAAATTACCGAGTCTACTGCACTTAGAGTGGCGCTTTTCTTCTTTTCCAGGAAAATGTGGAATAGACTCCCTCCAGAGGTGGTTCTGGTCAGCTCACTAGACTGCTTCAAAAAAGGCCTTGATTCTTTCCTAGGTGTACATAATATAAGTGGGTACTCATATTTATAGGTAAAGTTGATCCAGGGAATATCCGATTGCCTCTCGGAGGATCAGGAAGGAATTTTTTCCCCTGCTGTAGCAAATTGGATCATGCTTTGCTGGGTTGTTTCGCCTTCCTCTGGATCAACTGTGTATAGGATTGTGTATATGGGATTGTATGGTTGGGTTTTCTTTACTGTTTTTTTGTTTTTTATTGGTTGAGCCAGTTCGACTTGTGTCTTTTTTCAACATAACTATGTAACCTTGTGTTACCAGCATGGTGAAGGCCCCGTTGTGTTCCCATATGACCACAAGTCACCAGCATCAAAAAGACATGGTTTGACCAGTTTGGTGTGGAAGAACTTGAGTGTGTTTCACAGAGCCCTGACCTCAACCCTACTGGACATCTTTAGAACGAAATTGAACAAATATTGTGATCCTGATCTTCTCATCCAACATGAGTACCTCATCTCAACCCTACTGAACAGCTTAGGTATGAACTAAAATATCAATAATGATCCCGGTCTTTTTTTTTTTTTTCAATATATCAGTGCCTGACCCTAAAACCCACTGAACACCTTTGGTAGGAAATAGAATGCCAATTATGACCTAGGTCTTCTCATCCTACATTGGTGCCTAACCTCAACCCATGTTTTATTGCAGGGATGGGGGGGTCCCTTGGCCCTAACTCTAAGTAAAGGGGGGGTGCAGTTTGGCGTCCTTGCCCTGGTCACTGGATGACTTTCTCCCGGCACTGCCTCAACCCTACTGAACACCTTTAGCATGAAATACTGTAGAATGCCAATTGTGATTTAGGTCTTCTAAACCAACACTGGTGCCTATCTTCAACCCAACTGAACATCTTTGGGATGAATTGGAATGCCAATTGCGAGCCAGGTCTTCTCATCCAACATTAGTACCTGACCTTAATCCTACTCAAAACCTTTTTTTTTTTTTTACATAGTAAATAAAATAGAAATAAAAAAAACCATGAGTGAAAGAAAACTTTTTGTGCTATCATTCATAGTCTCAAAAAAATGGCCAAGAAATCATAAATTCGGCCAGGGTGTGTAAACTTATGAGCACAACTGTACTTACTGTATACATAATACATTCCCTACAGTAGTTTATATATTTTATTATATATATATATATATATATATATATATATATATATATATATATATATAGACATATATACACACATACATTTTTCAGTAGTTTATAGGTACTGTATATACACATATACATATATATACACATATACATATATATATATATATATATATATATATACGCACATACATTTTGCAGTAGTTTATAGGTATATTTCACTTGCCCTCTGGGCCAATTTTGACAATTCTCACATACTTGTGAAAATCTGCATTTTTTTTTTTTTGCGCTAGAAGATTACTTAGAACCCCCAAACGTTATATATTTTCTGAAAGCAGAGGTCCTAGAGAATAAAATGGTGGTTGTTGCAATTTTTTATGTCACACGATATGAAGGAACCTGTCTTTAAAAAACGCACATTTTCAGGGAAAAATACACTTAAATTAAATAAATTATTGTACACACTCCCAAAATAATACCCAATTGTTTGGTAAAATATAAAAGATGATGTTTTGCGTCAAATAGATATCAAACATGTCCTGATTTAAAGTTGCACCCACCTGTGAAATGGCGACAAACTACGGTACCTAAAATTGTCCGAAAACACGGCTTTACAAGTTACCAGTTAAAAGATAAACATGAGCTCTGGCTCTACCTTTATTGCTCTCACTGCAATGTTTATGGCAATACCTCACATGTGCGGTGCAATCACGGTTTACAAATTTGGAGGGATGTGGGTGCTTTAATTAATTATTTTTTTTTAATTTAAGCTTTTTTTTTTTTTTTTTTCATTGAACTTTATTGCTATCACAATGAACACCACCCCTTGTGATAGCTTGGGCAGTGAGAGATACTCTATATCAGTGATGGCGAACCTTGGCACCTCAGATGTTTTGGAACTACATTTCCCATGATGCTCATACACTCTGCATTAGAGTTAAGCTTCATGGGAAATGGAGTTCCAAAACAACTGGGGTGCCAAGGTTCGCCATCACTGCCCTATATAGAGCGATCGGGGGTCTATCATTAGACCCTTGATCCCTCCACTGTCCTCCAAGGCAACTGATCAAACACAGTTCGTTTGGACCGGCTGCTTCCCTGGCCAGTACCGGTTTGCATGTATTCTGGTTGCCTCCCACATTCCAAAGACATGCTGGTTGGTTAATTGGCTCCATATTGGTACTAGTATCTGTGTGCATTAGAAAAGGGACCTTAGATTGTACGTTTCTTAGGGGGAAAGATTGTACGCTCCTTATGGGGAAGGACTGATGTGAATGTACAGTATGTAAAGCACTGTGTAAATTGAATGTTATATACAGGAAATATCTATAATAAATAATGGGAAAATGGTTTTTGGGGGATAAATTCCCCATTGATATACAGCTAACACAGAAAAGGCAAATATTAATCTTTTTCCAAAAGTTCCCAAAAATATTATTACATTTTTTTTTTCTTCTAATTTCCTCCAGCACTGCATTGACAATCATCAGATTTAATCAAGCAACCACGCAAACCATTTAAATATTTCTGGATGCTTGTCTGTGATACCTACCTGACCAGATACTTGACCTGCTTAATCAGAACCAAAAGAAAAAAATGTTAAAAAAAAAAAAAAAACAGCTTCAGCCACAATTAACACAGTTTAGAATTAAATGGCGACATAAGCAGGGGTAATGCAAGATCAACTCGTTACATCCGACGCTTTAATCGCAACAGAGTGGTGAATGAAGAGCGCTCCTTGACCTCCTATGACCCGTGACCTAGATTGGCCCCGGGCCAGGGTCCTCGGGTTTGTTCTTGAATGTGAAAATCCGGCAAGGTGTAATTAACTCAGGCCTGGCAGCGAGATGAGTAGATGTGTTCTATTAAATCATGACGGATTAAAAATATAGGTAGTTGTACCGGAAAAAAAAAAAAAAAAAAAAGAAAATACATTAATATTTCACTCTGCGACCCACGGGAAGTCACCTTAATGACAATGGTGCCTCCAGCGAGAAATTTTAACCCTTAAACTCTGTGAACAAAAAAAAAAAAAAAAAAAACTCTCTCTCTCTCTCTCTATATATATATATATATATATATATATGTGTGTGTGTATATATTTTTTTTTTTTTTTACTTATTTATGTATGTGTATTTGATTTGATTTAGGATTTATATATATATATATATATATATATATATATATATAAACAAGAGAACAATAAACAAATACAGAAAAAAGAAAAAAAAATATATATATACATATATAGGTTTTTTTCTTTTTCACTTATTTATGTATGTGTATTTGATTTAGGATATATATATATATATATATATATATATATATAAACAAGTGAACAATAAACAAATACAGAAAAAAAGAAAAATAAATATATATATATATATAGGTTTTTTTTCTTTTTCACTTCTTTATTTATGTATGTGTATTTGATTTATGATATATATATATATATATATATATATATATATACATAAACAAATAAATAAATACATAATATATTTATATAGGTTTTTTTATTTATGTATGTGTATTTGATTTAGGATATATATATATATATATATATATAAAGTGTTTGTTTATTTTATATATATATATATATATATATTTAATGTATTTGTTTATTTTATTATATATACACACATTTTATTTATTTTTTATGTTATATATATATATATATATATATATATATATATATATATATATATATATATACTATATATATATATATATATATATATATATATATATATATATATAATGTATCTGTGTAGGTTATTTGATTTTTCATTTTTTTTTTATTTTAGACAATTTTTTTTTTCACCAGCTGCTGATATAACTTTTTTGCTGACACATAATACTCCTACATCTTGGGGGGGGGGGGGGGCGCTATTTGGTATGATCACCCTGGGCTCTAAATTAATTTGTCCCGGCACTGATAAAATGTTATTTTGAAAGAAAATAATATATCCGATGATAGATCCGCTTTAATTTAAGCAACATATTATATAGAAGGGGAATATCAGGGAAACCAAAAACAGCAGGCTGGGGGCAATGGCAGTTATAAGAAGCTGTGTCACCAGAGCCCCCCCCCCCCCCATGTAAAGCCGTCATGAAGATCTATTCATGAAAGCCAAGAGATGGCGAGCTGCCCGCCAAGATTGCAGCGTCCTCGCAGACAGCATCAGTAAGCACACAAATAACAACGTCAGCCGCACGTTACCGATTCGTCAGGACTGACGCGAATCCTGACATTAATAGCCTCACATCAAATATTATAACCAACACTTAATGCTGATGGGATGTCAGGGAGATGACATAAAGGATCGGAATCATGATGAAGTGTCACCACAGTGGCTGCACACGCAGATGGATTCTTCAATGGTTTGAGAGGGGTCCCAGGAGCAGGAAACAGGGGTGGATTGATCTCCCACTTACCATTACCATCAAGGTAAGGGGACCCTTCAACACTGCCCACCAATACAAAAGGGGCCCTTTGACAGTGACCACCAATGTAAAGGTCACTTCTACACTGACCACCAGTGTGAGGGAGCTCTTCTATACTGACTGTCAATGTGGGGGGGGGGGGTGCTTCTACACTGACCAATAATGTAAGGGGTCAAATCTATACACATTGACTACCAATGTTATGGCTCACTCCGCACTGACCCCAATGTAAGGGGTCACTTCCATACTGACTTACACTGAACATCGATGTAAGCAGGCAAATTCTCACTGATCACCAATGTAAAAGGACCCTTCCACACTGACCACCAATGTAAGGGGGCCCTTCTACACTGACCACCAATGTAAGGGGGCCCTTCTACACTGACCACCAATGTAAGGGGGCCCTTCTACACTGACCACCAATGTAAGGGGGCCCTTCTACACTGACCACTAATGTAAGGGGGCCCTTCTACACTGACCACCAATGTAAGGGGGCCCTTCTACACTGACCACCAATGTAAGGGGGCCCTTCTACACTGACCACCAATGTAAGGGGGCCCTTCTACACTGACCACCAATGTAAGGGGGCCCTTCTACACTAACCACCAATGTAAGGGGGCCCTTCTACACTAACCACCAATGTAAGGGGGACCTACTACACAGATCAGCAATGCAAGGGGGCCCTTCTACACTGACTACCAATGTAAGCAGGTCCTTCTACACTTACCCCCAATGTAAGGGGGCCCTTCTACACTGATCACCAACGTAAGAGGGCCCTTCTACACTGATCACCAACGTAAGGGGGCCCTTCTACACTGACCACCAATGTAAGGAGGTCCTTCTACACTGACCACCAATGTAAGGAGGTCCTTCTACACTGACCACCAATGTAAGGGGACCCTACTACAATGATCACCAGTGTAAAAGGGTCTTCTTACATTGTTGATCAGTGTAGTAGGGCCCGCTTGCATTGGTGATCAGAGTAGAGGGGCCCTACTACACTGATCAACAATGTAAGGAGGTCCTTCTACACTGACCACCAATGTAAAGTGGGCCTACTACAACAATGTATGGAGGCCCTACTACACTGATCACCAATGTAAGGAGGCCATACTACACTGATCTCCAATGTAAGGAGGCCCTGCTACACTGATCACCAATGTAAGGGGTCTCGTCTACACAAATCACCAATGCAAGGGGGCCCTACTAGACTGATCAACAATGTAAGAAGATCCTTCTACACTGATCACCAATGTAAGGGGGGTCTACTACACTGACCACCAATGTAAGAAGACCCTACTACACTGAGCACCAATGTAAGGGGACCCTACTACACTGATCACCAATGTAAGGAGGCCCTTCTACACTGATCACCAATGTAAGGGGGGCCTACTACACTGACCACCAATGTAAGGGGGGCCTACTACACTGATCACCAATGTAAGGAGACCCTTCTACACTGACCACCAATGTAAGGGGGCCCTTCTACACTGACCACCAATGAAGGGGGCCCTTCTACACTGACCACCAATGAAGGGGGCCCTTCTACACTGACCACCAATGTAAGGGGGCCCTTCTACACTAACCACCAATTTAAGGAGGCCCTTCTACACTGACCACTAATAAAGGGGTACACTTCTACACACACTGACCACCAATGCAAGGGGTCACATCCATACTTACCAGCAACATACGGGAGCCTCTCTAAACTGACTGCCAATATAAGGGGGCCCTCCTTCACTGATCACCAATGTAAGAGGACCTTTAACTCTGACCACTAATGTGAGGGGTCACTTCTAGACCACCCCCTGATATAACAGTCCCCTTCTATACGGACTGGGGGGCTTCTATACTGACCAGTAATGTAAGAGGTCACTTCTAAACACATTTACTACCAAAGTAAGGGGGTCACTCCACACTTACCCCCAATGTAAGGGGTCACTTCCACACTAACCCCCTTTCTAAGGGGTCACTTCTATATTAACTGCCATTATAAGGGGTCACTTCTACACAGACTGTCAAGAGGGCTTTGGACCACCAATGTAGTTTCCTAGCTCCTAAGGACGTATAAGAGCATCAAAGAGCCAAATGGAAATATAAACAACTGTTGGGTTCTGTTTTGTATCCGATGTTAACATTCAGTGTATAAATTAAGGCAGTTGAAAGGCAGCAATTGTCAGATCTCAGATGACCTCTTATCCCTGACTTTCAAACTGAAGCCAATGTAGTTTAAAAGAGGGACAAGAATAAACCTTTTACTAGCCTGCACAGTTAGAATAACGCAAGGTACAATATTCAAATTCTTGCATATGACCAGTCCTGAAGATGTTCCTCTCCTGTCAGTAGGCTCATTACATTAGGTACTTGGAAGGACACAAGAGGTTTCTGTGCCTGATGCCATTCCATGCTGGAACCACAGAGCTGGCATTTCTGATCCTACCACCATCATTGCCTGTTCACCAAAGGTGCTACCTACCCACTAGAGCAGTTTTTCTCAAACATTTTACTCCAGAACCACTAAAATAATTTTCAGGTCTCAGAGATCCACTGGTAAGATTAGTCGATATGGGGTCATTATGGAAAAAAAGCCCTTACGTTGCTAGTGGTAAATAGGAAAAATGCTCCCCTTACAGGGGTGGCCATAATGATACCTTTGCCGTCATGCCACTGGCTATGCCAAGTGGCATTGGACCTGGAAGAAGGCAGGCACCATCAGATGTAAAATCAGTTGCAGGAACCATCAAGCCAACCCATTTCTGATTCTACCACCATCATGGCCTGTTCACCAAAGGTGCTACCCACCCACTAGAGCAGTCTTTCTCAAATATTTTACTCCAAGGAGAACCACTAAAATAATTTTCAGGTCTCGGGGATCCCCTGGTAAGATTAGTCCATCTGGGGCCATTAAGGAAAAAAAGCCCCTTAAATTGGTAGTGGTAAATGGGAAAAATGCTCCTCTTACCGGGGTGGCCATTATGATACCTTTGCAGTCATGCCACTGGCTATGCCAAGTGACATTGGACCTGGAAGTGTGCAGGCACCATCAGATGTAAAATCAGTTGAAGGAACCACCAAGCCAACCTATTTCTGATCCTACCACAATCATTGCCTGTTCACCAAAGGTGCTACCTACCAACTAGAGCAGTCTTTCTCAAACATTTTACTCCAAGAGAACCACTAAAATAATTTTCAGGTCTCAGGGATCCCCTGGTAAGATTAGTCCATCTGGGGTCATTAAGGAAAAAAAGCCCCTTAAATTGGTAGTGGTAAATGGGAAAAATGCTCCTCTTACAGGGGTGGCCATTATGATACCTCTGCAGTCATGCCACTGGCTATGCCAAGTGACATTGGACCTTGAAGTAAGCAGGCACCATCAGATGTAAAATCAGTTGAAGGAACCACAAGCCAACCCTGGAGGAACCCTAGGCTTCCCCGGAGCATTTCTGATCCTACCACCATCATTGCCTGTTCACCAAAGGTGCTACCCACCCACTAGAGCAGTCTTTCTCAAATATTTTACTCCAAGGAGAACCACTAAAATCATTTTCAGGTCTCGGGGATCCCCTAGTAAGATTAGCCCATCTGGGGTCATTAAGGAAAAAAAGCCCCTTACATTGGTAGTGGCAAATGGGGAAAAATGCCCCCCTTAAAGGGGTGGCCATAATGATACCTTTGCAGTTATGCCACTGGCTATGCCAAGTGGCATTGGACCTGGAAGTAAGCAGGCACCATCAGATGTAAAATTAGTTGAAGGAACCACCAAGCCAACCCATTTATGTTCCTACCACCATCATTGCCTGTTCACCAAAGGTGCTACCTACCCACTAGAGCAGTTTTTTCTCAAACATTTTACTCCAGGAGAACCACTAAAATAATTTTCAGGTCTCAGGGATCCATTGGTAAGATTAGTCCATCTGGGGTCATCCCCGGAAGTCCATCTGGGGCTTCCCCGGAAACCTAGTTAAGAATGGCCCTCCTAGAGGAAGAAGGAAATTGCAAAGCGGCTTCAACTTTCAATGTGCTAGACTGGATAGAAGTAGAGTATGTATCCTTTAAATACAGCATGAATATGTATTTATTTTTACAAACTAGAAAATTACTTTTTATAATAATAACAGTGGTTGTGTAAATGGTAATGCAGCTTCGGAAAGACCTACTGTTCTAGACATAAGAGTGGGTTACAGCTGCAATCAAGCAAGAGCTAAAACGTGTAGATAATAGTATATATATAAAACATTCTGTATTATAAGCTTCTCAGGTATTCAAAAGACTCTTTTTATAGACCTAAAGTAACTGTTTTTTGTTAATTACAACTTTTACACATCTAGAAAGCTCCAACCACAGCATTTTATTGAACTGAACATAGAGGAATTCATAATTTGCTGGAATGCTCTATGGATATTTGAAGACTAACTGAAAAAAAACAGTAAAGACAGACCCAGTCAATTAGCAAATCTCTAATTAGAGGGTTTATGAGCTTGTAGATACATATATGGAGAAATGCCTGGAAATTATATAGTTCTTGTGCTTGGCTAGCCTTGTCCTTTGAGTCTTTTGCTAATAGCCCTCCCATCCTTTTGTTATGCAAGATACAAACTTAGTAAGAAGTGTTTAATAGTCATAGCAGCTAAAGTTATATGAAAATCTCAAATTCAGAGCTTAGCAACTCTGCCTTTCACTTAATGAGTTGCTCTGTCAGTTGTTGAGGACACCCCTGTAATGCCCTCCTACACAGGCTGTACCTACAGGAGCTGGAATTGTTTAACTTTGTCTGTTTGATGCTATACAGGATAACTACCTTCCCCTGACCCTAGGAGACATTTCTGGAGATCGGGTTGGGAGGATTCAAATACCCTGAATATGGGGGCAGTCTGGCAACTTTCAGCCCAGGGGGCAAGTGCAAACCAGAGGCCCATGGTGCAGCGACTCAGCCCTGCTTCCAATCTCCCTCTTCCTGTCCTCCTTCTGATCCTCATTCCAGGCTGAAGCTCCACTCTAGTACTCTCTACTCACCAGCTGAATCCCAGTTCCTGACCTGGCCAGCAGGGGGCAGTTAGGGGGATCTGGGACAGTCTGGTTGGGGCTGGTCAGGGGGAGGAGAGTCTCCAGTGGAAAGAGGGAAGAAAAGAGGTATTTACAAAATTTATTGGAAAATAGGCATTAAAACCACTCACAAGATCTGAAGATTCTGAAGTTAGAAGGCCTGTAAGATGTCCTGTGTGAACTGTCAACTTGTCCTTTGGCCACGGCAGGGTGCAGAAAAGGGGGTCCGTGCTCCAGTGGGGCATTAAACCGGCCTCTGCTCAGACACAGTTTACGCCATCAATGCTGGAGGGGGGGCCTGCCCTCTGTCCTTGTCTTCAACCCGCACTCAGTAGGTCAGCGGCAGAGACTTTTTACTTCTCATCACCAGGAATCCTTTAGACATGTCTGTAGCAGAAGCGGTGCAGCCTTTTTACGAGGCATCAGAGCGGCCCAGGGGGCAATTGCCCCCCTGGCCCAGTCCTCCCCTGCCTGAATATTTAGCAGGGCCTATCCAATCCCTGGGGATGTGTGCCCAGATGGTGGATGGGCTGGAGCCCAGAGGAGACAGTCTTCCCCTGTGTGGGAATCGATCTGTGAGCTCCAGGGATCTGCTTACCCTGGGCCACCCGTGGGCTGGATGCTGGTCTGCTTTCTTTAAGGTCCATCCATTGACAGTGTACATTTTAGGACCCCGTGAGTAGAGAATTTTCACCTGTGCTGAAGTTTTCATGGTCTCCAGCCATGAAACGTGGACTACTTCATTCTCCTATTACTTGCTCTACACTTTGCTGCATGGTCCCCAGCTGTGCACATATAGACTGTTTTAGCTTGCTACCACTACTTACGTAATTACTACTGCTACCACTAAGAAGTGGTCTTTCATTAGCAACCTGTTTGCTATTATGTTTGTTATTAGCATATCAAGGCTAATAAGGGGCCAGTATTATTGAAAGGCGCTTCCATAACACTCCAAAGCCCTTTAAAACCTACTGCACCCTTAAAAACTGTTTTGGCTTTGCCTTCCCAATTGACTCCAATATCACCAAAAAAGGCCAAACTGTAGCCATACTCTCTAGATTTTTACTTAAATTTCAGAGAAAATGAAAATAAATTTCACTTATGCCTGACGAGGAAATCCTCACCAATCCAGTCCAGTCCTATATGTCAAAATCTAGTTGACCCTAACCCAGAAAGTCACTGTACAAGTGTTTACTTTTGTTGCCCATTCCCCCTTTCAGAGAGCTATAAATAAATTATAAAAATATAAAATAAATAAAAAAAGAAAATAGAAAAAAAATCAAAAATGAGGAAAAAAATGTTATAGTTACTTTTCATTCATGTTGTAAAGCGATGCGCAAACTGTTGGCGCTATATAAATCGTGTATAATAAAATTGATAATCTGGTTTCCAGGATTACATTTATAGAGGATCTAGTGCTGGGAGATTCTCCCCAACAAGATTCGTAGCACTCTACACAGGGCCGGTGCTTCCACTAGGCAAACTAGGCAGCCGCCTAGGGCGCATTGACACCTAGAGGCGCAGCCACGAGTCAGCATTCTCTCTCAATCATGAATGATCCTTGGGAGCTGAGGGGAGGTGCGGCAGTGGGGGATGAAGAAGGGACAGAGGAAGATGCCAGGTGTCTGGGGCAATGGCGAGACTACCAGGCCCTGGATTTCCACCATTGTTGGGGGGGGGGGCCCAAAAGGCAGGAAGGGAGCCCACCGGAGTGCTGCCTGCATAATGATCCTCTTCATCTGGAGCTGAGCGGCCTAAACCCTGGGCAGGACATGACTCTCTACACTGAGCTGGTGGGCAGCTGTTCATTTCCCTGGGTCAGTATTAAGCAGGGAGTGGAGGAGAGCTGAACCTGAGACGGAGCTCGGCACTGGAGGACGGCACCTTTACTGGAGCAGAAGCGACGAGGTACCGGAATGGTCTGAGGAGGTTGGTGATAGAGGATGTGTGGAGCTCTCTGACTGCTGCTTCTCCCTCCACCAGGAGCCGGTTGGAGCTGTGGTGAGCACTGTGGTCCAGGAGAGGAGCGTCCTGGGAGAAGGAATAAGCAGGATCACAGTGAAGGAGGGCAGAGTGCAGGCCACTCTCTTCATACTGCCCAGTGAGTGTCCCCAGAACAGGGGATCAGGGTCCCTGGGTGTGACATGGAGGATCCCTGGTGTGAAAGAGAATTGGGGTCACCAGGTGTGCCATGGGGAATCTGAGTCATAAAGGTATGACATGGGGGATAGGGGTCACGAGTGTAACAGGGGTTCGGGGTCACCAGGTGTGCAATGAGGAATTGTGACCCCTGGGTATGCCATGGGGGATTGAGGTCCCCAGGTGTGACATGGAGGAACATCATGGTCCCCAGGTGTGACATGGAGGAACATCAGGGTCCCCAGGTGTGACATGGAGGAACATAAGGGTCTCCGGGTATGACATGGAGGAGCATCAGGGGCCCCTGGTGTGACAGAGGAACATTGGGGTCACTGGGTATAACAGCACGACATGGAGGAACACAGGGGTCCCTGGGTGTGACATGGAGGAACATCGGGGTCAGTGGGTATGACGGCACAACGTGGAGGAATATTGGGGTCCCAGAATGTGACATGGGGAAACATCAGGGTCCCTGGGTGTGACATGGAGGAATATGGGGGTCACTGGGTATGAAAGAATTACATGGAGGAACCATCAGATCAGGGTCACTGAATATGACAGAGGAGTTTTTAAACCCTTCCCTTTTTGTTTTATTTTTTTTTTTGGGGGGGGGGGGGGCGCGAGTAGCTGGTCTCGCCTAGGGCGTAAAATAGTCTAGCACCGGCCCTGACTCTACATTCCCCGCAAGGAACATGAGGTCACCT
This sequence comes from Pelophylax lessonae, assembly GCF_965119305.1. Lineage (NCBI taxonomy): Eukaryota > Metazoa > Chordata > Amphibia > Anura > Ranidae > Pelophylax > Pelophylax lessonae. The sequence continues at coordinate 23,826,340 of NC_138774.1, forward strand.
CCGCCTTAGAGCCTTGGGGTCAAGCAAGGGAAATGTGCAATTACTATCTCATTTCTTCTCCTAAAGGAACATTTTTTTTGTATTATTACAGCGAATATACAAGGGAGATGTAAAAAACAGACTTAACTTTTATGGTGGAAGGTCCACTTTAAAGACCAGGAACACACAACATGGAATATTGGCCTTATTGTATGCAGCCTTAAAAAAAAAACCCCAAAAAAACCATGACCCTGTTGTAAGCTGCAATTCAAACAACTGACTAATTTCCGTCAACATTACCCTGACAAAGATATGCCCTAATAGAATTTCTGACCTTCTTGTAGAGGGATTTATACAGAGCACGCCGCGATCATTAACTAACGCACGATTCCCTCCTCAAACTAAACACTACAACAGCTGACATTTCGGCAAGGTCGTCCTCGCAATCAGAAATAATAGCGCCGAGTCCGTGTCTTGTAAGGTCACCAGACACGGTTTAAACCTTGGCTTAAAAATAAATAAATAAAACTAGAACTTTAGGGTCAAGAGGTGTCATTTTCCCACACTTCTTTATTTATTGATTTGCTTGCTTGGACTGCTAATAACTAAAAGGGATTCTGGAGGGTAAAATAGAGATATTTACTGAAATAAAAAAAAAAAAAATATATATATATATATATATTTTATATCTATCTATCTATATATATGGATTAAAATATATATATATATATATATATATATATATATATACATACAGTGCCTTGCGAAAGTATTCGGCCCCCTTGAACTTTGTGACCTTTTGCCACATTTCAGGCTTCAAACATAAAGATATAAAACTGTAATTTTTTGTGAAGAATCAACAACAAGTGGGACACAATCATGAAGTGGAACGAAATTTATTGGATATTTCAAACTTTTTTAACAAATAAAAAACTGAAAAATTGGGCGTGCAAAATTATTCAGCCCCTTTACTGACTGTAGCAACAGCAGAAGCAGTGCACCCGTGGTTGTACCCTCCACCTTGAAGCTCCCTGCAGCTTGTGGTTTCGGCTCCAGCTTAGGCTCTCTCGAGTCGCTGTGGTGGACGGTGGTATAGTGCGCACTGGTACTAGCACTCGGTGACCCGGTGGTGGAGCTGCGCACACGAAGTGGAGGAGAGCGGGGTCATAGCGGCGGTAGCCGCAAGATAGGAGACCGAAGTGTTACCATCTGGAGGGACGGGAGGAGCGAGAAGCTCTTGTTGAAATGCTGATATGTGAATGCCAAGAAGATCAAATGTGAGTGCATTTTAACTGTATTGTGTAATTTGACCTTAAATAAAGCGTTATTGCCCGAGGTCTGTGTGCGCTTCCCTCTATTATAGACTGGAATTGCTTGGTATCCTTCCCCCAAGCCCAGTGGAGTGCGAGGAGCTGCAGCGGCCAGGACATCACAGCTTGATAACATACATCCAATAGGAGGTGGACACATGGACAGCGCCATGGGCTGGTGAAGTACTTCCCTTGTATATGTTGTGCATCAGCATGTGCAGGAGTTGTTCTTTTTATTGTATATACCTTATCTGAGCATGCAGCTCAGGAGGTCAGAAAGGGGAGGGGACGAGCGAGAGTCTTCCTCCTGAACCATACCAGGCCACATGCCCTCAACATGGGGGGGTGGGTGTTTTGGGCCACCCCAAAGCACCTCTTCCCCATGTTGATGGGGACAAGGGCCTTTTTCCCCAACAACCCTGGGCTGTGGTTGTTGGGGTCTGCAGGCGGGGGGGGGGGGCTTATCACAATCTGGAAGCCCCTTTAATCTAAAGAATAAACAAAATTTAAAACACTCTCGCCTATTGGGAGGTGTCCTGCCGTCTGCCCGCTCTGCGGTATGACAGTTCTTATATAGGCAAGGGGCAGGGCCACCCGGCTACATCACCCAGTGGCACCACCCCCTTCTGAAATCACATGACATCACGTGACATCAGAAGGGTTGAGGTCAAGACTCTGTGCAGGCTAGGCCAGTCAAGTTCCTCCATCCTAAACTCACTCATCCATGTCTTTATGGACCTTGCTTTGTACACTGGTGTGCAGTCATGCTGGAACAGGAAGGGGCCATCACCAAACTGTTCCCATAAAGTTGGGAGTTCAAAATTGTCCAAACTGTCTTGGTATGCTGATGCCTTAAGAGTTCCCTTTACTGAAACAAAGGGGCCAAGCCCAACCCCTGACAACCCCACACCATAATCCCCATTCCACCAAATGATTTGGACCAGTGCACAAAGCAAGGTCCATAAAGACATCGATGAGTGTCCTGACCTTAACCCTATAGAACACCTTTGGGATGAATTAGAGTGGAGACTGAGAGCCAGGCCTTCTTGTCGAACATCAGTGCCTGACCTCACAAATGCGCATATGAAAGAATGGTCAAACATTCCCATAGACACACTCCTAAACCTTGTGGACAGCCTTTCCAGAAGAGTTGAAGCTGTTATAGCTGCAAAGGGTGGGCCGACTCAATATTAACCCCTACAAACTAAGGCTGGGATGCTATTAGGCTGGGTTTACACCTAATACCCAATGCGGCCCACAGCAGGGGTCTGGTGCGTCTCTGTTCTCTGCTTCACGGACGAATCAGGCCCAAACTTTTGCCTGAATTCTGGCCTAAAACCGAGCCAAAGACAAACAGGACCCCTGTGCAAAGCGCTCTGTGGCCACTCCGGAGTTGTGTGTACCGGCTCCGTTGAGAGCTGGACACAATCTCCTGTCATGTGAATTGGATGTGGGGAAACCCACATCCAATTTACATAAGTGTGAACCCAGCCTTAAAGTTCATGTGCGTGTAAAGATAGGTGCCCTAATACTTTTGACAATAGTATATATATATATATACACAGTGCATTGCGAAAGTATTCGGCCCCCTTGAACTTTGCGACCTTTTGCCACATTTCAGGCTTCAAACATAAAGATATAAAACTGTAATTTATTTTGAAGAATCAACAACAAGTGGGACACAATCATGAAGTGGAACGAAATTTATTGGATATTTCAAACTTTTTTAACAAATAAAAAAACTGAGAAAATGGGCGTGCAAAATTATTTAGCCCCCATAAGTTAATACTTTGTAGCGCCACCTTTTGCTGCGATTACAGCTGTAAGTCGCTTGGGGTATGTCTCTATCAGTTTTTCACATCGAGAGACTGAAATTTTTTCCCATTCCTCCTTGCAAAACCGCTCGAGCTCAGTGAGGTTGGATGGAGAGCGTTTGTGAACAGCAGTTTTCAGTTCTTTCCACAGATTCTCGATTGGATTCAGGTCTGGACTTTGACTTGGCCATTCTAACACCTGGATATGTTTATTTGTGAACCATTCCATTGTAGATTTTGCTTTATGTTTTGGATCATTGTCAAATCTCTGTCCCAGTCTCAGGTCTTTTGCAGACTCCATCAGGTTTTCTTCCAGAATGGTCCTGTATTTGGCTCCATCCATCTTCCCATCAATTTTAACCATCTTCCCTGTCCCTGCTGAAGAAAAGCAGGCCCAAACCATGATGCTGCCACCACCATGTTTGACAGTGGGGATGGTGTGTTCAGGGTGATGAGCTGTGTTGCTTTTACGCCAAACATAACGTTGTGCATTGTTGCCAAAACGTTTGATTTTGGTTTCATCTGACCAGAGCACCTTCTTCCACATGTTTGGTGTCTCCCAGGTGGCTTGTGGCAAACTTTAAATGACACTTTTTATGGATATCTTTAAGAAATGGCTTTCTTCTTGCCACTCTTCCATAAAGGCCAGATTTGTGCAGTATACGACTGATTGTTGTCCTATGGACAGAGTCTCCCATCTCAGCTGTAGATCTCTGCAGTTCATCCAAAATGATCATGGGCCTCTTGGCTGCATCTCTGATCAGTCTTCTCCTTGTATGAGCTGTAAGTTTAGAGGGACGGCCAGGTCTTCGTAGATTTGCAGTGGTCTGATACTCCTTCCATTTCAATATTATCGCTTGCACAGTGCTCCTTGGGATGTTTAAAGCTTGGGAAATCTTTTTGTATCCAAATCCGGCTTTAAACTTCTTCACAACAGATCTGCCTGGTGTGTTCCTTGTTCTTCATGATGCTCTCTGTGCTTTAAACGGACCTCTGAGACTATCACAGTGCAGGTGCATTTATACGGAGACTTGATTACACACAGGTGGATTCTATTTATCATCATTAGTCATTTAGGTCAACATTGGATCATTCAGAGATCCTCACTGAACTTCTGGAGAGAGTTTGCTGCACTGAAAGTAAAGGGGCTGAATAATTTTGCAAGCCCAATTTTTCAGTTTTTTTATTTGTTAAAAAAGTTTGAAATATTCAATAAATTTTGTTCCACTTCATGATTGCGTCCCACTTGTTGTTGATTCTTCACAAACAATTACAGTTTTATATCTATGTGTTTGAAGCCTAAAATGCAAAAGGTCGCAAAGTTCTAGGGGGCCGAATACTTTCGCAAGGCACTGTATTTATATATATATATATATATATATATATATATATTTATATATATATATATATATATATATATATATATATATATATATATATATATATATATATATATATATATTACTAAATAATAATATAACATACTAATATACAGTATAATAATATTAATACAAATAATATAAATAGAACACACATACTGTATATGTTCAGGTTTAAATTATCATAATATTTAACAATTATAGATATTTAAAAAAAAAAAAAAAATCCCCAAAACTCAAATTCGACATTGAAAAGTACTTAATGAGGTCTAATGTCATGAATGCTAAATTCCCGCCTACACCGTTGTGCAACAAAACTGGCTGGCTGTTAAGATGACAAATTAGAGATGATTTCTCCAAGAAGCTGAGGGTTTAATGGATGCAGAAAGAGGAGGAATAAAAAGGCTGCAGCAGAGGAATATGTACAATAATAAGGCCTGTTCTAATATTGCATTAAATAATTTCAGGACACTTAACATATATTAAGTGCACTCAGCAAGCAAACCTTACAGCATGGAACAGTGAACATTTGTCAACTCCAACAAAGGAGAGAGTGCTCGCTGACAAGCAGTTAATTAATGACTTAAAGCACTTACACTGCAGAGGAGAGAAGGAAGAGAATGGAAGAGCACTGGCAACATGGACCATGTTATTGGTCATAGACAGCAACACAAAAAAACATCACTTACTGACGTGACAAACAAACGCCAGGAAAATATATAATGAAAGCAATTTTCAATTAAGCCACTGCGCTTACCTAGTCTCTATGTGGTGCTGCGAAATACCAGGTATGCGCTAAAATCAGGCTCTTAGTGGGAGTGTCTGTAATAATGGGTGGGAGAAGGAGCATACACCAATATGATTGGAGAAGAAGTGCCTTTTTTTATTTTTTTAATATACAATACCTTCAACTCTTTCCATCCTTTGTTGCAGCTAACTGGTGCTGAGCCATGGGCATGTGCACAGGGTGCGCTGAGTGTGCCTGGGCACACCCTGATCACCCCATGCACATAAGGAATTTTCGCATAAGGGAAAGATCTCTCCCTTTCCAGTTCTGCCATAAGATGTTTACACACTTCTCTTTCACTGTGCCGGCAGGGAGATCAATGTGCTGGGGTTATATATATATATATATATATATATATATATATATATATATATATGTAGACATTAACACACGTGTGTTTGAGCTTTAGGGTGGACACCCTAATGAAATAGGCTGCGCACACCTATGTGCTGACCTAATGCCCCGCTTCCTGTCTACGTGCACTCCAGTAGTGCACAAGTCCAGGAAAAATATGTAATAAAGATTCTTATATACTGTACACCCACTGACTAGCCTCTGATGATACACAGAGATTAAAAAAATCCTCCTACGTAAGTAGTGCCTGTTAATCTGTGGCTCTCCCTCATCTACAGCCATTCAATGTCCAGAATTTAGACAAGATTCATGAGCTTTGGAAGGCTGGGGGTGGGGATCTTAAGCTCCATTAACACCTGAGCGTATTGTTTTCTGGTGTATCTTTGACCTTTTTTCAGGCGTTTTTTTGGGCTTTTTAAAAATGTGAGGGGTGTACTCACTTTTTTGAGATACTGTATATACTGGCCTCATACCTGTGAAACATCTTTGGGATAAATTGGAACTCTGATGGCCCCCAGGTCTTTTCATCCACCGTCAGTAACTGACCTCCCAAATGGTCTTTTGGCTGAACGGGCACAAATTCCCCGAAACACCCTCCAGAATCTTGTAGATACCTTCCCAGAGAAGTGGAGGCTGTTACATTTGCCAAGAAGGGGAGAGGGTTCACATTAATGGTCACGGCTTTGGATTAGGATATCCAACATTTTACAGGTGTGTTGATTAGGACCAACATGCAACATCACGGCCAAAATACAACATCAGTACCTGACCCTTTAAATGTTCCTTTGGTTGATTAGGCACACAATTCCAAAGACACAATTCACAATATTGTGCAAACCCCCCCCCCCCAGAAGAGTGGAGGCTGTTATGGCTGCAAAGGGGGGGGGGGGCAATGTCATATTAATGTTCATGGTTTTGAAAAGGGATGTCCATCAAACTTATAGGTGTAAAATCCAACTTTTCATCAAATAATTGTCAAATGATGTTGATAACGGCATAAATAGTTATAACCCAGGCTCATCCACCTTGCAAACTGCTCTGTCTGCTACCCCTCTTTGCCAATCCCTCCATTGGCTGCCACTCAATCAACAAATTAAATTCAAGTTACTAACCGTAACTTACAAAGCCATCCATAACTTGGCGCCCAGCTACATCACTAATCTGGTCTCAAAATACCAACCAACTCGTTCTCTTCGTTCCTCCCAGGACCTCCTGCTCTCTAGATCCCTTACAAACACTACCCATGCTCGCCTCCAGGACTGCTCCCGTGCCTCTTCCATCCTCTGGAATGCTCTACCCCCAACTGTCCGACTATCTCCTACTTTGTCCATTTTCAGACGATCCCTGAAAACACATCTCTGAAACCTATCTGGCATCCACCTAACAACTGTACTTTTACTTTCTCCATCAGCCCATCCCTCCACAGTTATTACCTCTTGTATCTCTTGACCCTCCCTCATAGATTGTAAGCTCTAACGAGCAGGGCCCTCTGATTCCTACTGTATTAAAGTGTAATGTATGTGTACTGTCTACCATCAAGTTGTAAAGCGCTGTGTAAACTGTCGGTGCTAAATAAATTATATACAATAATAATAATAATAACAACTAAGGGACCCATAATAGTCACATGTCCTACTCTAATTACAAAAGCTGAGAAGGAAAGCCGCTCAGGTGAGACAAAGCACTCCGGTGCAGGTCGGATCCGCCATCCAAAACTTGATAAACCAAAAGGAAAATGGACCGCACTCAGGAGTAAATGAAATTAGAAGTATCCTTTATTCCTCATGTGGTTATGACTAAGCGATCCTCTGTATCGTGAAACGCGTCAACCTTTTGCATGTCCCGGTGATGCACTGTCTGTATTGATCTTCATGAGGAATAAAGGATACTTCTAATTTCATTTACTCCTGAGTACGGTCCATTTTACTTTTGGTTTATCTACTCTAATTACACCCTTGCCGCCCCAATATCTACCTGTAGGTGGCATGTGCAGCGTGGTCCGGCGGCAATAACACACACAATCCACGTACGGTGTAAAGAACTTGTACTGAAGTAATGCAAAAAAAATAGTTCAAAGTAAACCCAGAGGGAAGGCAACCTAGTCGGGAACACATGCGGATTCCAACAGCGTGTGGAGAGCAGGTCTCAGCTGAAATGATAGCGCCTATTAGGAGGGCCAGAATGCGACCTGGCTATTCCCTGCCCAAGCAGGGAGGTGTCCAAAGAAGTTGTGAACCCTACGCTTTCCCTCCTCCTCAGGAACATTTCCCTGATGCTAGTTCTGTCCCTACCAGGTGGGGTACCTATCCCTACTCTACCAACAAGCAAAATGCATGCCAAACCTGGGGGCCAAGGCCTTAAATAGGTTCTGACTGACCAAAGATGGCCCCCCCCCAGTCACATTGGGCAATGTCACCCAATAGGATAGCTTTCCCAGTGACCCAGGAAACTACAGTGGAACTAAGCTCCTCTTGGCCTCCATCCACTGTGGAAGAGTGCCGCCTGCAGGGTGGAAAGTAGATTGCATCTGCCTTCATACCTACTTGTTGAACGCTCCCATTAAAAGTTCCACATGTACATCCGGAGCTAATTGGTAACACCCTAGATATGTTAAACCATGTATGTGATAGAAGAGCTGTTTGAAATTATGGGCAATTATCATCTCTGTTCCGTCATCAACAGCAAAGTGATCTCGGAACAAGATAAAACATTCACAGGAAGGTGTTGCATTGCAACTGTACTTCCTAATTAGCAGCCCATAACTTAGTCCCATTAAGATGGATATTTGTTATGGTGGTGTGGATTCTGTGATATTTTCATGACTCAAGATTTTCATCAGTTTGAGCTTTAACAGTATACAAAAAGTTCACTCCAAAGGATAACAACCACGAGCACCAAGCTGCTGAGCTAAGGCACTCCTACATCTCCAAGCAAGCGCACATCACCTGATATTATGTAAGTTTATTGCTGAGTTTTATTCTAACAGGAGCACTCCATTTATAGCAGAGAGGTGGATTCTGCGAAACAGACGAGACGGCACACCATAAAAAGAAGGTCCTGCCAAGTCACCGCAGCCTCTGATAACCTTAAAGACAAATTATTTAACAGACAACCGACGGCTACAATGCAGAGTGAATTGCACCCTGGTGGCTGGAGGCCTATTCAGACCCTCTCTGCGTAATGTTTTTAACGGCTTTAATATTTAATAATAATTGTTATTGATATGGCTTTTTCCCGTAACAGTAATTCAAAGATCTGCTAAGACAGGCCTGGAAGACCTCTCATGCTGCTGGTGAGATTTCAGATTCTGAAAGTTGTCTCTCAGGTCTGATGGGCTTTGGAAAACTGTAACCCTGACTGAGCAGAAACTGCAACATCTAATTCTAAAAGATGGATGTATTTCAAGTTCAAGAAATAAGTCAACCCTCCGCCATTCCACCCCAGGCTTGTATACTTGCCCAGACAAGCTCTCTTTACACCTCTCCAAAAAAGCTGGAGCTCTCTCTGACAAAGCAGAGTTACTGGGTATGCAGAGGCTGACTGGTAACTTTCGGCCCAGGGGGCAAATACAAGCCAGAGGCCCATGGTGTCTCTTCCCACTCTCCCTCTTCCTGGCCTCCTCCTGACCCCCCATTCCAGGCCGACGTTCCACTCCAGGTGCTCTCTACTCACTGGTCGAATCCAGGTTCCTGACCTGTCCACCAGAGGGGGGGTGGGGTTGTGTGACGCTGGGACAGCTCAGCCAGGGCTGGCCAGGGGAGGAGAGTCTCCAGTGGGGCATGGAACCAGCCTCAGCTCAGACACAGTTGACACCTTCCAAGTTAGGGGGGAGGCCTGTGCTCTGTCCTTGTCTTCATCCCACACTCAGTAGGTCAGCAGTGGGGACTTTTTACTTCTCTTCACCAGGAATCCTTTAGGCATGTCTTTGGCAGAAGCAGTGCAGCCTTTTTACGGGGCATCAAAGCGGCCCAGGTGGCAATTGCCCCCCAGTTCTCCCTTGTGGGTATGGGGGAGAACCGATGTGACAATGCTCAGGCCAATGAGTCCAAACATTGTCACATGGGGGGGGGGGTGCCATGACATTATCCACCTTTCTAAGTCTCCATACCAGTTGACACTTGATATAAGACCTCCCCTGAAATACTCTTCTCTGCTGGAGAACTCTGCTCCTTCCTCCCCTGAAATACTCTTCTCTGCTGGAGGATTCTGCTCCTTCCTCTGTCCAACTCTCATCCCCTGAAATACTATTCTCTGCTGGAAGACTCTGCTCCTTCCTCTATCCAACTCTCCTCCCTTGAAATACTCTTCTCTGGTGGAGGACTCTGCTCCTTCCTCTATCCAACTCTCCTTCCCTGAAATACTCTTCTCTGCTGGAGGACTCTGCTCCTTCCTCCCCTGAAATACTCTTCTCTGCCGGAGGATTCTGCTCCTTCCTCTATCCAACTCTCCTCCCCTGAAATATTCTTCTCCCCTTCATCCCACATCAGGCCAATGAGTCCAAACATTGTCACATGGGGGGGTGCCATGACATTATCCACCTTTATAAGTGTCCATACCAGTTGACACTTGATGTAAGACCTCCCCTGAAATACTCTTCTCTGCTGGAGAACTCTGCTCCTTCTTCCCCTGAAATACTCTTCTCTGCCGGAGGATTCTGCTCCTTCCTCTATCCAACTCTCCTCCCCTGAAATACTCTTCTCTGCTGGAGGACTCTGCTCCTTCCTCCCCTGAACTACTCTTCTCTGCTGGAGGACTCTGTTCCTTCCTCTATCCAACTCTCCTCTCCTGAAATATTCTGTATTGCTGGAGGACTCTCCTCATTCCTCTATTTAACTTTCCTCTCCCAAAATACTCCGCTCTGCTTGAGAACTCTTCTTCTTCCTCTATCTAACTCTTCTCTCCTGAAAAAAACTTGGCTCTGCCGGAGGACTCTACTCCTTCCTCTATTTAACTCTCCTCTCCTGAAAAATACTCTGCTCTGCTGAAAGACCCTACTCCTTCCTCTAACTCTCCTTTCCTGAAATACTCTGTTCTGCTGGAGGATTATGTTCCTTCCTCTATCCAACTCTCCTCTCCTGAAATACCCTGATCAGCTGGAGTACTCTGTCCCTTCCTCTGCCTAACTTTCCTTTCCCGAAAAAAATACTCTGCACTTCTGGAGCACTCTGCTCCTTCCTTTATGTAATTCTCCTCTCCTTAAAAAATACTCTGCTCTGCTGGAGGACCCTACTCTTTCCTCTAACTCTCCTTTCATGAAATACTCTGTTCTTCTGGAGAATTCTGCTCCTTCCTCTATCCAACTCTCCTCTCCTGAAATACCTTGCTCTGCTGGAGTACTCTGGCCCTTCCTCTTTCTAACTTTCCTCTCCCGAAAAATACTCTGCACTTATGGAGCACTCTGCTCCTTCCTCTATGTAATTCTCCTCTCCTTAAAAAATACTCTGCTTGGCTTGAGGACTCTGCTTCTTCCTCTATCTAACTCTCCTCTCCCGAAATACTCTGCATTGCTGGAGGACTTTTTAGCAGGGAGTCCTATTTTCTCATACAGCTCCTTCTCTTTAGACAAATGATCAGGTGTTGGTGGCGAAGGGGGGTTGAAAAGTAATAGAAACATCAAGGACTTTAACAAATTGATATTAACTTAAGCTAAAATTACAGCGCTTTAAATATTCACCGCCGTTTGAAGTATGAAACATAACAGATGTCAACGGGGGGATTGAGAACAAATGGAAGAGGGGAACTTGCTTAAATGTCGAGAGCCCTTCTAAAGCACGATGATGTATGATCACACGGATATTTTTCTGTTGCATAAACTAAATTCTCAACATCACAGTGAGCATTGATTTATGATTAGGAAATCTCAGAGAAAAGCATTTTTTAAGCAACATTTTAGCTGCGTTTTCAACTTCTGTGAAGTGCAAACTTTGAGAACACAGCCGTGGTAACCCTTTGGGTAGATATGGTGAAGCAAACTTATCACAAGTGAGCCTGGATCAGCTATACATTGCCTTAAAAAAGTATTTATACCCCTTGAAATTTTCCACATTTTGTCATGTGCAAAGCTGGTAGAGACATCCCCAAAAAGACTTGCGGCTGTAATTGCATCGAAAGGTAGTTCTACAAAGTATTGACTCACGGGGGTGGGGGGGTGAATACAAATGCACGCCACACCATTCACATATTTATTAGTAAAAAATTCTAAAAAAACATTTATCATTTTCTTTCCACTTCACAATTATGTGTCACTTTGTGTTGGTCTATCACATAAAATCCCAATAAAATGTTTTGTTAAGGATTCCGGCTGCTCTGTGAAAAACCATTACACAGAGCAGGTAAGTATAAGGCCCCTTTCACACTTATGTGACGCAATTTTACCGTGATTTTGCGACACGATTTTGACGCAACTTTGCCGCGATTTTGAAAGCAATGGCTATATACCTCAAAACGCATTAAAATCATACCAAAGTAATGCAGGAACTACTTTGAAGTGGGTGCGACTTCAAAATGCACTGATATGAATGGGGCTCATTGAAAATAATGGAAAATGACTTGTCATGCGATTTTGCGGTCCAAAATCGCGGGACAAGTCGCACTAGTGTGAAAGGGGCCTAACATGTTTCTTGTTTTTAAAAATAAAAAAACAAACCTTTAATGACACTTTAGGGCATATTTTACAGACAGCAAACAAAGCCTGAAGGAGTGTGGACGCATCATAAATTGTACCTAGCATGGTCTTGAGGACTGCTAATGAGGCCCTGTTGTAAATGGCTCTGTCCTAAACAGTCTGGTATGCAATTCAGCAATACACATTTGTTGAGGTTTTGACATAGAACTGAACTTTCTCAAACTCTAAATGTATACAGCAACAGGGTTACCTTTTCAGAAGTGGTTATACATAAGAAGTTACCAATCAGTTAGACACCGAACATGCCTATATCATGTAGCACTGTCCCCTTGAGGATTACTAGATTTCACACTTACGGGTCCCCCTGAGTTACCATTAGCAACCCTGACATGCACAGTCTCTCACTTTTCCTCTTTGGCTCATCCAATAATCAGTCCAGGGGTATGTAGTTCTTTTTGGATTTTATTTTAAATTAGGGTTGGGAAAAGGGAATAGTGGGATACTCCGAATTAACTATGCACAATACTGGAGGACTTCTATCTCTTGGTACAGCTAGGCTGCTGATCCACTTTGCCACTGAGATGAATTTAGATTTAAATCTCTTTCCTAAGACGACTTGATGAACTAAGGTTATCTTCAGGACACTCTCCTCAATATACTCTTTCTTGACTGCTGACACCCGTCCACTGACTATCCTACTCTTGAGGCAGCCCCCCCCAGGTCAGGCCCCTTGACATGAGCCCCTGTACTCACAATACTGTTTTTCTAGGGTCTTCAGTGTCTCCCCATCAATCAGCTCTCCTGGACCTCTGGGTTCAGCTCCATTCCTCTGGCCCTCAGGACGACCCTCCTGAGGCCACGTGCCACTGCTACAGAGGAGGAGGCAGCCACCACCCTCCCTCCGGGACTCTTCTCTCCAGCCAAAGACCCCACAGCACATGTGCTCCTGGCTTTTATACAGTATCCCAGAATGCACCGAGGTGACCTGCCACTGCCAATCACCAGGACTGTACCAAAAGCCTATGCATCCATTTTACCATATTCTAGCCATTCTCAGTGCACTCTAGACTAGTTATAGTATTATTATTCACATTGCAGTTAATTCTTATACAGTATGCACTGTTTATTGCTGACTTTACTGATTTATGTGTTAATCCTAGTCTATTGTTACAGGAATAAGTTACCTTGGTATAGTGAATATACTGTCTAGTGGACTGTGACTGAACCTATCTTCTGCGTGTTCATTTATACTCAAACCCCCATTTATTCTAATGCACGCCAATACATTTGGTTAATTTACCACTAAATAGTCTTCTATTTCCTGGTGCTTATTCACAACCAAGTTACAAGTATTTATACTTGTGTTCCTATAATCAGTTATTTTTTTTTCCTTTTGGGATAAAAGCTTTACATAAATAAATAACAGCTGATCATTATAAGCACCCCTGTCAGTGTTAAATGTTTTTTCTGATCCCTGAAACTGATACCTGCTGCTGGAGAGCATCTGCTTTTGAAAAAAACAACAGACTTGATGTCCAGATCACCAGATGAAAATAGAAGAAAGAAAGCCTATAGGAGAAAATAAATGCAGCTGTAGCATCCTCATAGATAGGTGCTAGGATAAAAGCATTGTTATGCTCCATCTGCATATCAGGGGAGCCTGATCTGTTAGTCAGGCCTGTTGCATGTGTCCAGGTGTAAGTCACTTGGTCTGAGGGAGTGTCCTCACTGTATCCAATAGGGGAGCATGTTGGACAGTGGAGGAAACCTAGCCAGTAGCAAAGGGGGCTTTTGTGGCAGTCCCAGTGGGAGGGCACCACTGCAGTGCATCCTGGGATTGACCATAAAAGCCAAGGGCACATGTGACAGGGCGTCTTTGGCGGGAAGCGGAGTCCCAGGAGGAGGGTGACGGCTGTCTCTCCTCCTGCTGTGTGAGGAAGGTGGTCACAGGCGGTCGGCCTAGTGAGCCAGGTGTGGAGCTGAGCCTGAAGGATCCTGTAGAGCTGACGGTGGAGCTGCTGGCAGAGTCATCTGGGAAAAACAGTGTCCGTAAGTACCAGGGGGCTTGCCAAGGGGTCTGCCCAGGAAGGGGGACCACTCCTGTGAAGGCAGGGGATAGAAGATCAGCTCAAACGGTGTACCAGAGTAAAGGGGGTGCCAAGTAGAACCCTGACGAGTAGGGTTTAAATGGGGTGCCAAGCCGGGCTCTGAAGAGCGATTCACTATACAGTTTGCTTATTAACTACTTCATTACAGTGTCAAGGTGAAGCAGCAGCCTTGCCGCATTCCACTACAGTTGGAAGTCTTGTAATTGTGCATAGTTCATCCAGTTGGAGTATCCCACTCATCCCTTCTCCTATCCCAGTTCTCAATAAAAAAAAAAAAATCCCCTGGATTGTTTTCTGACTGAGCCAAGCACTTAGAGTACCTTGAATTACTAAGTTGTTGCTATGGGTAACCCAGGGGAATCCACATCAAGCAGCTTCCATGGGAGTAGTGCTGCACAGCCATCAATAGGAGAAAATGAATGCAGCAATCACATCTAAGAATTGGTAAATTGCAATACAATAAATGTTTGCTTTTGGGATTAATACTGCTTTAATCTATGTAACTCTCTTTTCCCGACATACTCTGCATTGCTGTGGGACTCTGCACCTTCCTCTACCTCTCCTCTCCTGACATATAGTATTCTCAGGACTGCAGGAATGTGCATGTTGAAGTTTAAGGTGCCAGAATCGAATTTCTTCTCTTCGATTTATGATAATCTATTCCAAAAAAGGTGCAAATAAAGTCAAGCAATATGGATTTATTAGAATAGAAATCAAGCAAGATTAGCGCTAAATTTAGCTCTAGCATCATTTTTGCAATGGGGACGGACTGATCGGAGGCTGGGCTGTGCATTAATGGCATCCACTATTGATTTTGGCATTGAATGGCGAGCCGGATTATTAGAGTCGTATGTTTTCCTGACATGATCCATGAGGACAGCTGGAAACCGTCAGAGGTCTGATGGGACCATAATAGATAGAAGCTTGTGGGGGGAGCCGCCGTGTTGCCAGACCACAGGACGCAGGCATTCCGCTCCTTGTCTACAGAAGCCAAAGTACCATCACCCATAGCAACCCGTCTCAACCCATCCGTGATTTTTATAGGTTGAGAGATACACTATATTTTCAAAAGTATTGGGACGCCTGCCTTTACACACACATGAACATTAAAAGGCATCCTAGTCTAATGCTGGCCATACATGTTCAATTTCCTTGTACAATTTTCTGCTAGATTTACTAAAAACCATATAATATGAGGTCAAAACTAAACAATATCAACTGTATCCTATTAGACAGGCCTTTACACATAGTTGCCAACAGGGCTGCTGTTAGAAATCGCGGGGACAGACTACCTGGCAGGGCCCCCCCCAAGAAAATATGAAAGATATATTTAGCTAAAATTACAACAAAATCACTATTATCAGACACAAATATAACATAACTCGCATAATTCCTGCTAAATCGAAAAAAAAAACTATGTTAAATAAAAAAGAAGATGAGAAAAATATACAGGCTGGGCAGTTGGAGCTCAGTGATCAGAGAGACAGAGAGAGAGAAACAAAGTTACAATTTACAAATAAACTCCTGAGCAGAGATAAGTGCTGGGAGGGGGGCCCACACAAGGGAGGGGGATTAATGAGAGACGACTGTCTCTTTCTCAACAGATAAAAGCTGATAGCAGGAAGAGGGACAGATCAGATTCAGGTGCTGGAGGAAGATTTCTTTATTTGTTGTCCATCACTAATCCCCCTCTCTGTGTGGGCCCCCCTGTGTACTTGGGGCCCCCTACAAGAGGGCTGGTGGTCCCCCCCCCCTATCAGCGGCCGTGGTTGCCAACATTTGAAAAAAAAAAATTCCAGGGACACTTTGCAGCACAGCTATCAATTACTTACCACACCCACTTCCCTGAAGCTCCGCCCAATCCACATAATTAATCTCTGCCTACTTATCATCAGATTATAGGGTCTACTCAATAAAGAGAGAATTACAGGAAATTGAAAAGGGAATTTCAAACTTAAGGCCAAAGTAGCAGAGCTGGAATAATTCTCCCATTCAGCTGCACTACTTCTGCCTAAAGTTTAAAATTCTCATCACAATTCCCTGCAATTCTAAAGTGTCAAATGTGCTCAGGTGTGACCATACAAAAAATGTAATATGTAAATATAAAGTGCTAAGTGTAAATAAGTACATTTCCAAGACAATGTAAATTACCCGGGACAGGTTCCCATTTGCCGGGACTGTCCCGGCAAAAACGGGACAGTTGGCAAGTATGCTTTACATAGTTGAAGGTAAATGTACAGAAAATTGTAAGAAAATTGTATAATGTATGACCAGCCTAAAGCCCCGTACACACGTATCGATCGGCCGTCTTTTGTCCAGGGCTGTGGTGTCTGTTGAAAACTGCAAAAGACTGCACACGAATTTTGTCGGCCAACAACAGCCGACTGCAGAAGTGATGTCATGTGATGGTTAACTTTCCTTGTCTTTTTTCTTTTCTGAGCATGCCCAGTCTTGCTAATCTGCTGTCTGTCGGCCGAATTCTGTACTGACTGGCGAACAATCGGCCGTTCTGGTGTTGGCCAACAAAAATTTTAATGCCTGCACACCCGATTCTGTTCGGCCGAAAATGCGCTGTCGGCTGTCGGAAGCATCATACTAACAAGCCTACAATCGGCCGATCGTCCGATCGGCCGTCGGCCGAATATTTACGGCCGACAATCGGTACGTGTGTACGGGGCTTTAGTCTGTAGTGTTCATAATGAGTTGGCGCACACCTCATCCATGTCTTTATGGACCTTGCTTTGTGCACTGGTGCGCAGTCATGTTGGAACAGGAAGGGGTGCTGCTAGTCGGACCTCTTTGAGCCAATGACAGGGTCACTTTAAAGAGGCTACAGTTTTTGAAAGTTTTAGTACAACAAAGTATTCTAGCTCTTTGTCTCCTGCATCAAGTGCTAGGGGAAAGAAAAAAAAAAGTCAACATAAAGAATAACGATTGTGCAGGAAAACAAGATCGACTGTCGGGTCCCGGGGAAATTTGCACTGGGCATATTACTGCATCATGACTGATTTACATTAGGTGGCACCGAGCGCCGCAGAAAACATAAATCGTGCAGAAAATTTAAAGTTGGAGATATTGACATTTTTCACATGAGACAAAACCCTGAAGATGTGACGGAAGCTGGGAGTGCTAAATAAGTGTCTGGGGGGGCCGGGGAACATGACAATGCGGCTGTGAAGGCAGCCTTCTGGTGACTCAGTGACAAGACATCAATGCAAAGTGGAGTTTTTAGACAATAACCAGAGAGAGGGCAGAGAGAGAGAGGAATATATTCCACTGGACGAGGAAGACAGGGCTCTGCATTGCGTGTGACCCGCATAATACCAGAGACAGACCTCTATTATTTGTTATCCATGCATAGAGTGATCTGCAGCTCCCAGACAGCCTACTCTACAAGTAAACAAGCTTCCTTAGAGGCATATGTGTATATGGATGAGGCTCAATGAAGAACCAAAGACAGAACCAGCAATGTGGGAAGAAGAAATGTCAAGAAAAATACCAGGACATCTAAAACGGCCTGGCCCATTTAAAATGGTGCCAAAAAAACAAAAGCAGCCCTGGCTTCAATACTCATCTCTTTTCCAGAGCTGGCGTCCACAGTAACTCCATTCCGCCACTAGATGTCCTCGATATTCTAGTTTGAATGATGCTGTTAGAAACTGCTAATTGGCTAATACGCACGTGCAAATTAGCTCCGGTTAGCAACCGCTAATGGGCTAACGCGCATGCGCGAATTAGCCAACCCGCACGTCATGCGTTCTCACGTTTGCACTCACTGACCCAGACATTTTGGCGCCAAAGTAGGCCTATTTAAAGGCAGCTGATGCACTGGCACTTTGCTGTCTTGTCTTCAGCTCTTGCCGTTGTTCCTGAACCTGTGACCTGTTTCCTGCTGATTTCCTGTTGACCTTTTGGCTTGTTCCTGACTCCGCTCGTCTGCTGCCCGTCCTGACCCCGGCTTGTTTGACCATTCTCTCGGATCTTCCTTGTCTGTTTACCTGCCTTCGGACCTTGACCGGTTCTCCCTTGGTGGGACGACCCTGAGGACCGTGACCTGGTATCCACACGCAGCGAAGTCCATCCTCACCACCAGAGGCTCTGGCGAAAACCGGTGGATACTTAGATTCCGCACCTCAGGCTAGCCTGTGTCACTTACCTTGGGGGTTCCTGTCCAAGCTCCGCCCTCTAGCAAACATCAGGGGCTATATCTGCCGTCAGGTTACCACCAGCACCCTAACAGATGCCCAGAAAGAGTGAAGAAGCATTGTAAACAGGGACTTCAAAGGACTGCTAATGAAGCCCCGTTGTAAATTGCTCTGTCTTAAACAGTCTGATATGCAGCAATACACATCTGTAAGTCTGGGATTTTGACCTAGAACTGGCAGAAAATTGGCATGCATAAGGAAGGGGATATATTCCAGAGATAAATCTATAATTCTACCTCTTTATAAAACTCTGGTCCGGCCACACCTGGAGTATTCTGTCGAGTTCTGGTCGCCAATCCTCGCTGGAACTGGAAAGAGTCCATAAAAGGGCAACTAAGCTAATTAGGGGATTGGAGGACCTAAATTATGAGGTGCGTTTACAAGTGCTCAATTTATTCTCCCTAGAGAAGAGACGCCTGAGAGGGGACATGATAGTGATTTACAAATACCTCAATGGTGATCTCAGCATAGAAAAAAAAAACAATTCAGTCACAAGAAATGTAAGAGGGCACGAGGCCATTCAATGCGATTAGAGTAGAAGCGATTTAACCTCAGGCTACGCAAGGGTTTTTTTACAGTAAGGGCAATAAGATTGTGAGTATGGCTACTTTTAAAAGACTCTTGGACATACATCTCCAAGATCAAAACATTTCAGGGATATGGAATACCCCTAAGTAACTATGTAATTGAGCTCTCTAATACTCTCAACTCCTACAGTAATGGAGTTAACGTCTCAAAAAGTGGTTATACTAATGTTTAAGAAGTTACGGACCAGTTAGACACCGAACATGCCTATATTACAAGGTTCCAAAATTGCAACCCTGGACTTTGACCTCTCCTTTAAGCCGCATATCCAATCTATTTCCAAATATGGATTGTGACCTTCACATCCATAATACGACCCTTCTTAACCATTAACACCACCAAGATACTTATTCACTACCTTGATATCTTAGTCCAAACCCAACTGAGCAAGCCCACCAAGAATTTGTCCCAGCACTGTTTTTTCTCTCTACAGAAGATCCCATATGAAACAATGTATAATTGGTGGAAAGTTACAAGAAACCAAGGGGTAGTAACTGTATTCTGTATTGTTTTCCTATGGGGACATTTTATCATATAAACTGTATAAAATAAACAAAACGTCAGATGACTTTGAGCAAATAACGCTGCAAGTGTCTCTTTGTTCAGAGTAATCTCCGGGCCCGCTGGGACTTGTGGTGCAACCGGGGCAGGTCATCAAGCCTATATTTCACTGGGAGTGATCTAATGCCAACACATTCTAAGGGAAAACTCAAAACACAACCGTCTGGAATATTTACCTAATGCCAACAGCAAGAAGCCCTTCCGTACAAAATAGTTCTAGCTGATTACGTAATGCCACTTGTGTGAAATTCTCATGAAGGCTCTGCAGACAGATAAGCCGGATTCTGTTTTGTTTTGGGGCACATTTCACATGTAAAGCCAATTTTCACAAGTAGAGAAGTAAAAAAGGAAAAGGGCAGGTCAAACCTCAGAGGAAATTAATCTATAAACCAAGCAGCGAACGTGAGTTTGCATTCTTTCTTACATAAGCTTCTCTAATGAGGAAGTGATCATTGTTCTTTTGGAAATCTCGCTAATTGGTAAAATCTGCCATTTTAGGAGACTTCTGTGCAAAAGCAGGGAGCGCCATTAGGAGGAGGCTTTACAGAGGCTTCTAATGGGATCTGAGATACATTCACAGACACGACAACAGCAGTGTGATAGGGAGGAGGAAAATCCAAAAAATATCGAGTTGCAGAATGAAATAGTCCCTCAAAATAAGCAAATGTATCTCTTCTGTGTACCACAGAACATTGTGTAATTAAAGTATCTAAATTAAAGGGGAAAAAAAGTGTATCTAAAGCCAAAGCCTGTCTTTTAATGCTTAGGGAAAGAGTTTAACCCCCCATTACATTGATATCGCTGTTTGTGTCACTGCTGCGGAGATTCATCTTCACTAATCGCTCTGGTGACCATTGTCAGTAATTAAAAATGGAAAAGGGAATGAAGGAGAACTCTTTCAATTGGGAAAGATGTTGTTGAGATGTCCTTTCACTTCCTGTTCTGTCTGTGGGACAGGAAGTCATGGGAAATCTCAAAGATGGAACAGATGCAAACAACAAAAATAAACAAATAAAAAGCAAAAACAAAAAAAACTCACGATAAATATTGAGAGGGAGAGAAAAAGGACAAGCCACCAATCCAGTAAATAGAGATGGGGTTAACTTTGAGCCAGTCACTTTCCTTGGAATTTTTCAGAGAGAGAGAAAGCGAGAGAGAGAGAGAGAGAGAGAGAGAGAGAGAGAAAGCGAGAGAGAGAGAGAGAGAGAGAGAGAGAGAGAGAGAGAGAGAGAAAGTGGAAAAGAGAGAGAGAGAGAAAGCGGAAAAGAGAGAGAGAAGGAGAAAAAGAGAGAGAGGGAATGAAAGAGAGAGAATGAAAGAGAGAGAGAGAGAGAGGGGGAGAGAGAGAGAGATAGAATGAAAGAGAGAGAGGGGGGGAAGAGAGATAGAATAAAAGAGAGTGAGAGAGATAGAATAAAATAGAGTGAGAGAGAGAAAGAGAAAAAGAGAGAGAGAGAGGGAATGAAAGAGAGAGAATGAAAGAGAGAGAGATAGAATGAAAGAGAGTGAGAGAGAGATAGAATAAAAGAGAGTGAGAGAGAGATAGAATGAGAGAGAGAGAGAGAGAGAGAGAGAGCGAGAGAGAGAGCGAGAGAGAGAGCGAGAGAGAGAGCGAGAAGAGCGAGAGAGAGAGAGCGCGTGAGAGAGAGAAAGCGAGAGAGAAAGCGAGAGAGAGAGCGAAAGAGAGAGCGAGAGAGAGAGCGAAAGAGAGAGCGAAAGAGAGAGTGAGAGAAAGCGAGAGAGAGAGAGAGAGAGAAAGCGAGCGAGAGAGAAAGCGAGAGAGAGAGAGAGCGAGAGAGAGAGAGAGAGAGAGAAAGCGGAAAAGAGAGAGAAAGCGGAAAAGAGAGAGAAAGCGGAAAAGAGAGAGAGAGAAAGCGGAAAAGAGAGAGAGAGAGAGAGATAAAGCGGAAAAGAGAGAGAGAGACAAAGCGGAAAAGAGAAAGAGAGAAAAAGAAAGAGAGAATGAAAGAAAGAAAGGAGAGAGAGAGAGGGAGTGGGAGAGAGAGAGGAAGTGGAAGAGAGAGAAGGAGAAAAAGAGAGAGAGAGAGGGAATGAAAGAGAGAGAATGAAAGAGAGAGATAGAGAGAATGAAAGATAGAGAATGAAAGAGAGTCAGAGAGAGAGAGAAAATAAAAGAGAGCGAGAGAGAGAGAATGAAAGAGAGCGAGAATGAAAGAGAGCAAGAGAGAGAGAAAGAATGAAAGAGAGAAAGAGAGTGGGAGAGAGAGAGATAGAGAGAATGAAAGATAGAGAATGAAAGAGAGAGAGAGGGGGGAATAAAGAAAGAAAGAGGGCGGAAAGATAGAGAGAAATCCCTCTCTACAAGCCCCCAGTCGATGATACATAGAGGTGGGATAGCGGTGGCCCAGTCTGTGATACATAGAGATGGGATAGCGGTGGCCCAGTCACTTTACATCCACCAATCTTTGGAAATCTCCAGCTCGACTTTTAAGTAATTACTAAGTGACATCTTGAGCGCATTTCCTCTCACAGAGCCCCAGGATTGCTGACAGCAACCCGCATCTGAAAACAGTGATTGATAATTATTAGACTTCATCATCCATCATCATAAGCTTTAAAAGTGCTGTCAGACGAAGTAAGGTCAGTCGACCGTATTTAATTGAGGATTACAAAAACTCAAAGATGCAGCGAGCTGATAAACAAGGCGATCATGTTATCAATTAAGAAAGGTTGTTATGACCATTGTTTCTGAATAACACTTATAGAAAGGAAAAAAAAAAGCGCTAAGGCTGTAAAAATGTGTCACGCTAAATACAAGCAAATGCTGGACTTCCAATCACAACGCTCCCTGCAAAGAGTTTGCATGTTTCTCCCTGTATTTGCGAGGTTTCCTCTGGGTCTTCCAGTTGGCTGAATAGTGTGTTTTCCTGTATGTCGATTTTTGGACCTGTGATTCTACAATAAAAATAGTTTCCTATATTGCTGGAGGTGCCGCTCTTCTCTTCTCCTGCTGTATGGATTTCTTAGGTTACGGACCTTAGCGAGCACCCAGCTTTAAGAACATCGCCGCCTTCTTTGGGATTACTAATTACAGGCAGCCTTGGCGCGGTGTACACCCTTCTTTTTTCTTCCTTGTTGGTCTTCCAGTTTCCTCCCACACTCCAAACCCATGCTAGTGGGTTAAGTGACTCCTGTCTAAATTGACTCTAGTATATGTATGTGTGAATGTGAGGTAGGGACCTTAGATTGTAAGCTCTTTGAGGGCAAGAATAATGTGAATGCCTAAAATTGTTAATGGTACAAAAAATAAATAAGCTGCATATACAGCTAAACACCAGCACCAAAAAAAAGCAAAATCGTAAATCACCTACAGCTAAACCCTAACTGGGTGGGCAAAGCTCTGTAAATCATAAGCCATTGCCTATCCTATCACTCCTGGTAATGCTACAGCATACAAAGACATTGTAGGCAATTGTTTGGTATGGAGGAACTCAAGTTGCCTGACCTCAACCCTACTGAACACCTTTAGGATTGCCTATTGTGGGCCATGCCTTCTCATCCAATGTCAGTGAGACACACACCTTGTTGTTTTCTGTTTGTCTTTTCAGCTATCCCTTGCCCCAAGGACTGTTGGAAGCTGTGAAACTCCAGAGTTGTTCAATTCCACTCGTCTGAACCATACACAATATGTGACTTTTTGGACTTTGCGACGAGCGGGATACTGTTGGTGTATAGTTTTTTTAAAGCCCGTGGTGTGTGAACACACTCGAACTAACACCAGGTGCATAAAAAAGTGCACACACGCAAACGTGAGAACACAAAAAGTGCACAGGGTGTGCAAAAAGATCCTCCTCCGAAGAGGGTGGACCCTGACCTTGATCCCCCGAGGCGCAAAACTCCTGACAGGGACTGAGGTACTTCACTTTGGTTTGCCCTGCCGAAACCAGGCAAACCCCGTTCTCTGGGAGGACTGCCGAAACAGCCCACCCCAAGTACTAGGTGGGGCTCCCCCGGAGGGAGACCCCATGAGAGAGGGAGAACTAAGCCAAAAGGCCATATCCACCCCCTCCCAAGACTTTCAAGGTAGGCCTGAGGACCCACACCCTGCTCATCGTGAAAAGAGTGAATAGGAAAGTGACAAACTACAAATAAAAAACACACAACACACAAGAGTGGGGAAGGGTAGGTGGAGAAGTGCAGGGTAGTGTCAAGGTGCGAGACGTTGACAGGCCACTTGGCCAGGAATAAAAAATTCCTCTGGTCCTAGCCAAAAGGCCCGTCCCAAAAGGCAGGTGCGAAAAAGGCGTGTGTGGTGCAGTGACCAAGGTGCCAAAAACTCAAGGTGAGCTGCCCCTCACCAGTGAGAATTACGGCACCCTTGGGCTGCCACCCCAGGGGCACATACACCACAGGCTTCTTTTGGTCCCGGCCTTCGGCCAGACCAGTGTAGCCCATCCCTACCAGGAGGCTTGGAACGTAGACTGCTAAGGGAGAGCCTACCTTCAACTGGGGACAAGCCTTTTGCAAGGCCAGATTCAACCCAGGAGGAAAGGCCCTCCCTCCGCCATCCCTATTCCTTACCAATTACATCCAGTAGCAATACTAACCGGCATCTACGACCAACCAGGTTTCTTGCTCCCTTCAAACTGATAGGGGCGGATCCCATTCAAATCAGGAGGCAATGGACCCATCCGGCTTTCTCTGACAGTACCTACTTCCCAGTCCCCCAGTTTTGCCTGGGGCCCCCTGGTTCATTTCAGTCCCTGCCGATACTAACCATCAAGGTCCATACCCACTGATAAGAACAGATACTACACTTGATCTTAGCCAAAAGGCCGAGAAGCGTTGGTGTATACTCAGTGCAATACTTCACAAAGGTCTAGTGTGGAAGGACTTAAGTGGCCTGCACAAAACACTTTTGGGATCACTTATTGTGAGCCAAGTCTTTGCATCCAACACCAGTACCTAACTTCACAAGGGTTCGATGTGGAAGAACTCAAGTGGCCTACACAAAACCCTAAATTCAGCCCTACTGAAAACTTTTGAGATCGCCTTTTGTGAGACAGGTCTACTCATCCAACATCAGTAACTGACCTCACAAAAGGTTGGATGAGTTTGGTGGGGAGAAACTCAAGTGACACACAGTTCCAACTTCAAGGCTACTGAATAGAGAGAAATTGAGACTCCAGTTTTAAGCTAGGTCTTCTTCTCCAACATCAGTACCATACTTCGCACCATACTTCGGCTGAATGGACATAACTTCAAACAAACACTCTCCATAATCCAATGTAGAGTCTTCCCAGAAAAGTTGAGGCCACAAAGGGAGCCAACTCCGTGGCAATGTCCATTGTTTTGCAATGGAATATCCAACAAACTCATATGGGTGTAATGGTCAGGTGTCCAAAAACTCTTGGCCCTATAGTGTTTGTGTGTATAAATATATATACAAACTATATTGTCAAAAGTTTTGGGACACCTCCCTTTACACGCACATGAACTTTAATGGCATCCCAGTCTTATTCCGTAGGAATCAATATTGAGTTGGCCCACCCTTTGCAACTATTACAGCTTCAACTTCAATTCTGGGAAGGATGTATACAAGGTTTAGGAGTGTGTCTATGGGAATGTTTGACCATTTTTTCAGAAGTACATTTGTGAGGTCAGGCACTGACGTTGGACAAGAAGGCCTAATGCTGATGCCTTAAGAGAAGGGGCCAAGCCCAGCCCCTGAAAAACAACCCCACAAGGTTTAGGAGTCTGTCTATGGGAATGCTTGACCATTCTTCCAGATGCCCATTTGTGAGGTCAGGCACTGATGTTAGACAAGAAGGCCTGGCATTGCAGTGTCCACTTTAATTCATCCCAAAGGTGTTCTATCGGGTTGAGGTCAGGATGCTCATCCATGTCTTTATGGACATTGCTTTGTGCACTGGTTCAAATCATTTGGTGGAGGGGGGATTATGGTGTGGGGTTGTTTTTCAGGGGTTGGGCTTGGCCCCTTAGTTCCAATTAAGGAAACTCTTAAGGCGTCAGCATAACAAGACAATTTGGACAATTTCATGCTCCCGACTTTGTGGGATGGCCCCTTCCTGTTCCAACATGACTGCGCACCAGTGCACAAAGCAAGGTCCATGAAGACATGGATGAGTGAGTTTGGGGTGGAAGAACTTGACTGACCTGCACAGAGTTCTGACCTCAACCCGATAGAACACCTTTTGGATGAATTAGAGTGCAGACTGCGAGTATGGCTTTCTCGTTCAACATCAGTGCCTGACCTCACAAATGCGCTTCTGGAAGAATGGTCAAACATTCCGATAGACACACTCCTAAACCTTGTGGACAGCCTTCCCAGAAGAGTTGAAGCTGTTATAGCTGCTAAGGGTGGGCCAACTCAATATTGAACCCTACGGACTAAGACTGGGATGCCATTAAAGTTCATGTGTGGGTAAAGGCAGGTGTCCCAATACTTTTAGAGTATATAAATATATATACTTAACTTATAGTGTGTATATATATATATATATATATATATATATATATATATACACACACATACACACACGATAGATAGGATAGATAGATAGATAGATAGGATAGATAGATTAGATTAGATTGGATTGGATTGGATTGGATTGGATTGGATTGGATTGGATTGGATTGGATTGGATTGGATTGGATTGGATTGGATTGGATTGGATTGGATTGGATTGGATTGGATTAGATTAGATTAGATAGATAGATAGATAGATAGATAGATAGATAGATAGA
This sequence comes from Pelophylax lessonae, assembly GCF_965119305.1. Lineage (NCBI taxonomy): Eukaryota > Metazoa > Chordata > Amphibia > Anura > Ranidae > Pelophylax > Pelophylax lessonae. The sequence goes on from NC_138774.1 coordinate 23,852,776, forward strand.
TAGATAGATAGATAGATATGTCAATACATATGGATAGATACAGAGGCGTAACTAGAGCCTTCAGGGCCCCGATGCAAGAAACCATGAAGGGCCCCCCCAGATCCCTGTCCGGGGCCCTTCCCTTCAAGCCCAGGGCTCTTCCCACTAATCCTGGGGCTCTTTACTCTCATTGCAGGGCCTTTTATTACGGTCCCGCAGCAGGATCCTTTCACAAGTTCTGCAGTGGGCGCCCTTCCTGCAATCTTGGGGCCTCCCCACAGTGGTGCAATGCCAGGGCCCGGTCGCAAGTGTGACTTTTGTAATCCTGGAAGTTCACCCACTGGTTTGCTACTGGGCCCCCTGGAGCATGGGGCCCGGTAGCAATCGCAACCCCTGCAACCCCTGTAGTTACGCCCCTGGATAGATAGATGGATGGATGAAAACTCTCATTTCAGTGCATGCAGTTTTTGAACCTCTAACTGATTTTCAGTACACTACTTGTTGCCTGTAAAATCCTATGCTCCTTCGTAAGTTTCCCTTTTCTTCTTTATGTTTCCAATCCATGATAAAATAGATTCTGTACTTTGCTTATATAGTCACCATGGCAACTGAAAACCGCGTCCTGTGGAGTGGTACAAGGGCGCTGACCTGCATACAACGCACATAAAGAGAAGGCCTGCTCAGAGCTTCTCCCAGAGGTTTTTCTATTTATTTTCTTTTAAACCCCCCCCAAATCTTGGTTTTAAAACACAGGGAAACATGTCGGAACCCAATGTATCTATAGACATTTTTTTTTTTTGTGTATCCATTTCTATTTATTTTTTTGGCTACAGTGAGGAAAGGTTGAAAGAGCTGTCATGTCAGGGTCTATTAGCTATTGGAGATGCAAAAATAAAGTCCTCCAGCAGGGCGAAGCACCAGGGGGCTTCATATATTACATTGTATTATTGTTACTATTAATTGTTATACAGTATGTTTTTGTATTATCATTATAGGTATTTTTATGTAGCGCAGAGAGCCAGCATCCAAGGTTGAACTTCTGTAGGCATTCGTGTCTCCCCGTATACCCACATACAGTAACTGCTTTCTATGGGCAGCTGTATGTGGTAATGGTCACCAGGGCAAATAGGCCTCACGCACATAGGCACCTGGGGCTGTAAGGCGTAAAATTTTACGGTATCTTTCTATGATGGATGTAGAGCAGCTCATAGAAGGCAATGGCTGTACATGGGTATAAGTCAAGACATGCATGCCTACAGAAGTACAACCTTGCCTGCATCCAGGGGCATATGTCCATTCACATGCGCAAGTATTGGTACTTTATGCAAGTACTGGTGTATAACCACCATGTACAGCCAATGCTTTCTATGGGCTCACAGGCAGAAAAGTACGCCCGAATTTGAAAGAGATATAATAGGAAGATATAATAAAGAGATATAATAGGAAGATATAATAAAGAGATATAGTGGGAAGATATAATAACGAGATATAATAGGAAAGGTATAATAAAGAGAAATAAAAAAACGATATTATAGAGAGATATAATCCGAAGATATAATATATATAATTAAGATATTATAAAGAGACCTAAAAATAAGGTATAATAAGGAGATATAATAAAAAGATATCATAAAGAGATATAATAGGAAGATAAAGAGATATAATAGGAAAGGTATAAAGAAAAGAAATAATACAAATATGTTATAGAGAGATACAATACGATATAATAGATATTATAGGATAATACAAAGAGATATTTCAAATAGAGATATGATATAAAAAAAGAGATAGAAAAATAGGGTATAATAAAGAGATATAATAGGAAGCTGTAAGGCCTCTTGCACACTGCAGCTTAAAAATGCTCAGTCCAGCGTTTTTTTTTTTCTGAGCTAAAATAGAGCCCATTCATTCTTAATGTGCCTATGCACACAGCTGCGTAAATGAGCGCCGCGCTTTCTTCAGTAAGAACAAAATAGAAAAATCTGCATTTTTGGTCAGTAATTTGCTCCTGATGCGCGCAAAAACGCGCACAAACGCGCGAATGCGCTCAAATGACCCTAAAATGTCAATTGAATATCCAGAACGCTAGAATAAATTTGCGCGCAATTACGCGCATTTGCGTGCATTTACGCAAACTTGCGCGAGCGCGAAAATGCGCGCATTACAATTACGCCAGAAAACGTAGATGCTCTAACAGGAGTATCGTGTGTAAGGTGCCTAATAAGGAGATATAATAAGAAGACATAATAATATACTATATGTAATAAGAATGGACAATAAAAAGATATAATAGGAAGATATAGTAAAATATATAATGAAAAGCTATAAGAAGAAGTATAAAAAAAGGATATAATAAGAAGGAATAAGAGATACAAAGGGAAGATATAATACAGAGATATATGAAGTAGATATATATATATATATATATATATATATATATATATATATATATATATATATATATATATACACAGTGCCTTGCGAAAGTATTCGCCCCCCTTGAACTTTTCAACCTTTTGCCACATTTCAGGCTTCAAACATAAAGATATAAAACTGTAATTTTTTGTGAAGAATCAACAACAAGTGGGACACAATCATGAAGTGGAACAAAATTTATTGGATATTTCAAACTTTTTTAACAAATAAAAACTGAAAAATTGGGCGTGCAAAATTATTCAGCCTCATTAAGTTAATACTTTGTAGCGCCACCTTTTGCTGCGATTACAGCTGTAAGTCGCTTGGGGTATGTCTCTATCAGTTTTGCACATCGAGAGACTGATATTTTTGCCCATTCCTCCTTGCAAAACAGCTCGAGCTCAGTGAGGTTGGATGGAGAGCGTTTGTGAACAGCAGTTTTCAGTTCTTTCCACAGATTCTCAATTGGATTCAGGTCTGGACTTTTTTTGTGAACCATTCCATTGTAGATTTTGCTTTATGTTTTGGATCATTGTCTTGTTGGAAGACAAATCTCCGTCCCAGTCTCAGGTCTTTTGCAGACTCCATCAGGTTTTCTTCCAGAATGGTCCTGTATTTGGCTCCATCCATCTTCCCATCAATTTTAACCATCTTCCCTGTCCCTGCTGAAGAAAAGCAGGCCCAAACCATGATGCTGTCACCACCATGTTTGACAGTGGGGATGGTGTGTTCAGGGTGATGAGCTGTGTTGCTTTCATGCCAAACATAACGTTTTGCATTGTTGCCAAAAAGTTTGATTTTGGTTTCATCTGACCAGAGCACCTTCTTCCACATGTTTGGTGTCTCTCAGGTGGCTTGTGGCAAACTTTAAACAACACTTTTTATGGATATCTTTAAGAAATGGCTTTCTTCTTGCCGCTCTTCCATAAAGGCCAGATTTGTGCAGTATACGACTGATTGTTGTCCTATGGACAGAGTCTCCCACCTCAGCTGTAGATCTCTGCAGTTCATCCAGAGTGATCATGGGCCTCTTGGCTGCATCTCTGATCAGTCTTCTCCTTGTATGAGCTGAAAGTTTAGAGGGACGGCCAGGTCTTCGTAGATTTGCAGTGGTCTGATACTCCTTCCATTTCAATATTATCGCTTGCACAGTGCTCCTTGAGATGTTTAAAGCTTGGGAAATCTTTTTGTATCCAAATCCGGCTTTAAACTTCTCCACAACAGTATCTCGGACCTGCCTGGTGTGTTCCTTGTTCTTCATGATGCTCTCTGCGCTTTAAACGGACCTCTGAGACTATCACAGTGCAGGTGCATTTATACAGAGACTTGATTACACACAGGTGGATTCTATTTATCATCATTAGTCATTTAGGTCAACATTGGATCATTCAGAGATCCTCACTGAACTTCTGGAGAGAGTTTGCTGCACTGAAAGTAAAGGGGCTGAATAAGTTTGCACGCCCAATTTTTCAGTTTTTTATTTGTTAAAGTTTGAAATATCCAATAAATTTTGTTCCACTTCATGATTGTGTCCCACTTGTTGTTGATTCTTTAGAAAAAATTACAGTTTTATATCTTTATGTTTGAAGCCAGAAATGTGGCAAAAGGTCGCAAAGTTCAAGGGGGCCGAATACTTTCGCAAGGCACTGTATATATATATATATATATATATATATATATATATATATATATATATATATATATATATATACACACACACACACACACATATATATATATATATAATAAGTTATAAGAAGATATATTAGATATCATAAAATATATAATAAAGAGATATAATAGGAAGGTATGATAGATATAAAATATATAATAAAGAGATCTAAAAAGAAGGTATAGTAGATATAATAGGAAGATATAATAAAGATAACTAAGAATGAATAATAGATACAATGAGAAAAGAAAATAAAGGAATATACAGTAAGAAGATATAATAAAAAAATAAAAAAAATGAGATTATTTATTGGATATAATAAAATATATAATAAAGAGAAATAATAGGAAAGTATAATAGATATAATAAAATATATAATAAAGATATATAATAAGAAGGTATAATAGATATAAGAAGAAGATATAATAAAGAGATACTGTATAATAGGAAGATTTAATAAAGAGAAATAAGAAGGTTTAATAGATACAATAAGAAAATATAATAAAGGGATATAGTAAGAAGATATAACAAAAACAATTATAAAAAGATATATTAGACATTATAAAATATATAATATAAATATACTGTATAATAGAATTATATAATATGAAAATATAGTAAAAAAGATTTAATAAGATATACATTTTCATTATATCCTCTTAATGTATCTCTTGATTATAATTTTTTTTAACTTTTCTAAAAGTAGTTTATAAACTTCTGGAATTTGTCACTTGTTTGCAGAAATGAAATTACTTGAACTAATTATCGATCCCGCCAGGATGGTCGGTCTTAGTGGTTGACTTTGAAGAATGTTCATGTACACTTTTTTTTATTAAATAAGAACACTAATTGCTACAGTTCCTCGTCCAGAGCCGGCACAACATATACGTTCTATAGGAGAACCTCTTCATACGCTTCTTCCAGCATCGTTATTCCTGAAGTTTGCTTTGACTTAATTACTGGTAAAAACCGCATGAAAAGCGCTTGCTTAGTGAAGCTTACAGTCTATACGGGATTAATTGGACGCCGGACTGGTCAATCTGTTGGTTGCAATTACTAAATTTTCATTTTCTGTTTCTCACACCAGTAACTGCGGGACAGCCATACAGACTTTAAATTGGCTTATTAATCCCGAAAAAATTCTAAAAATAATAAATCCTTTAAAGCAGAACTCTGGGTGTTGGGGGAGGGGCAAGACCTGTAAGTGTAACTGAATTGCAATAGGGGGAAAATCAGGTCTCCTGCCTTGCCAGATAGGACTGTGCTGAGTGACAGAGCTGGATTATTATCAGGGCTGGATGGATAAACATAAAAAAAACCCTCTGTTTATTGAGCTCTTTGCTTGGAGTTTAGCTCATGGTGCATACAAATCATTGGCTATGATTCATGGACAGCATTTCACAAGTGGCACACTGTATCTACAACCAAAGTAACTCCATCCAATTCCTCTACCTCCTCATCTATTGATCTTCTCTCCTTCTAGATTTAAAGTTTGTTTGGGGATGGCTCTCCTCTGCATTGCTTCTTCCGTCTGTATGTTTCCATGTCAATGTTACAGCACCTCAATGTGCTCACTCATTATAGATCTGTAGAAGATTCCACTGCAGACAATCGTATACAAAGTACCAAATGAACAAAGACCAACTTCCTTCATTCAAAGGATAATCATCAATGAGATATTCCATCGTACAGAAGAGATCTACACATTGTAACATCTATCTATCTATTTATTTAAACTATTGATCCCATCTATCTTTATCAATTGTCTACCTTTCTATCGGTCATGTTATCTGTCTCATTTATTATGTTATCTATTCATTTATCATCTTCTTTTCTATTGTTGCATTGTCTGTTTTTTTTTTTTTAATCTATTGACCTCTATCTATCTATCTATCTATCTATCTATCTATCTATCTATCTATCTATCTATCTATCTATCTATCTATCTATCTATCTAATATCTATCTATCTATCTATCTAATATCTATCTATCTATCTATCTATCTATCTATCTATCTATCTATCTATCTAATATCTATCTATTATCTATCTAATATCTATCTATCTAATATCTATCTATCTAATATCTATCTATCTATCTATCTATCTATCTATCTATCTATCTATCTATCTATCTATCTATCTATCTATCTATCTATCTATCTATCTATCTAATATCTATCTATCTAATATCTATCCATCTATCTATCCAATATCTATCTATCTATCCAATATCTATCTATCTATCCAATATCTATCTATCTATCTATCTATCTATCTATCTATCTATCTATCTATCTATCTATCTATCTATCTATCTATCTATCTATCTATCTATCTATCTAATATCTATCTATCTAATATCTATCTATCTAATATCTATCTAATATCTATCTATCTAATATCTATCTATCTATCTATCTATCTATCTATCTATCTATCTATCTATCTATCTATCTATCTATCTATCATCTATCTATTATCTATCTAATATCTATCTAATATCTATCTATCTAATATCTATCTATCTAATATCTATCTATCTATCTATCTATCTATCTATCTATCTATCTATCTATCTATCTATCTATCTATCTATCTATCTATCTAATATCTATCTATCTAATATCTATCCATCTATCTATCCAATATCTATCTATCTATCCAATATCTATCTATCTATCCAATATCTATCTATCTATCTATCTATCTATCTATCTATCTATCTATCTATCTATCTATCTATCTATCTATCTATCTATCTATCTATCTATCTATCTATCTATCTATCTAATATCTATCTATCTAATATCTATCTATCTAATATCTATCTAATATCTATCTATCTATCTATCTATCTATCTATCTATCTATCTATCTATCTATCTATCTATCTATCTATCTATCTATCTATCTATCTATCTATCTATCTATCTATCTATCTATCTATCTATCTATCTATCTATCTATCTATCTATCTATCTATCTATCTATCTATCTATCCCTTTTTATCGTGTATTTACTTATTTCTATCTACCTTTCTTTTATCAATTGATTATCTATCATTTTAATTAAACTGTTGCAGGTACTTACCTATTTCAACGAATTATAAATATCTATCTTGTATTGACAAATTCCTATCTACCATTTTTACTATAATTATCTCTCTAATTGATATCGAACTATCTTCATCTAATGTCTAACTTTCTATCATTTTCTCTTTTATCTATCTATCTATCTATCTATCTATCTATCTATCTATCTATCTATCTATCTATCTATCTATCTATCTATCTATCTATCTATCTATCTATCTATCTATCTATCTATCATTTTATATTTGATCTATCTATCCTGTATCTATCTCTTTTATCTATTCATTTATCATATCCCTTTCTATTGTTTTATCATCTATCTATTTTTATTTTATTTTTTTATCTACTGATCTGTCTCTAAAATCTGCCCTTATTGCCATCAGTCAATATGCAAGAGCCACATCTGTCTGTCTATCCATTGAATGAAAATTCATTTATATATATATATATAAATAAATCTATTGTTCTTTATTTACCATCTATCTTACATTCCTGTTCTTTGGTCGCTATCAATCATTCTGCTGAGCTCCCTCACAAGGCATTGAAGAGTGTGATATGGGGCAGTGAGATGGAGGAAAGATAGAGACTGTCCTCATCACTGTGAAAACTGGAGCATGCGCAGAAAGCAAGGCAACGCATCACTGAAGGCTCGGAATCGGCTGCCAAAGCATTGCCACTCTCAAAGAAAGAGCTGGAAAGCGGCAGAGTCTAATAATCAATTAAATAAGGAAAGATAGTGCACCCATAGTAGGAGTAAGGATTTTGGCAACCATAAATGTGAAAAATGTTTTTGGTTTTACCAAGTATTTAAAAGGAACAAAAAAAAACAAAAAAAAAAAACAGAACCACCATTACAAACAGCGGTACACCATGTGATGAAACAGTCGGCAAATAAATAAAAATGACGAGTAATAAAAATTAATGTAGATTGCCGGCCTACCTTTGATGTGTGTGGCGAAAGTCTGGCACAGCCTCTTGAAGAGTTCAGGATTTTCAAATTTGTCCTCCTTTGCTTTTACCCAGAAACAGGATTCGGAGAGGTCCTGTGGCTCAACCTGCAGAAAAAAAAAAAACACTTAAAGTGGTTGTAAGGCACTGAAATGAAAAAGGAACAATGCATACCCTTCTATAGGGTGTACTTGTCTCAATCCAAAGCCCTTAGTGTGATTTCTGTCGGCTCTCTCACTATCTGCATGAGTGACTTCTGACAGTCTATACCAGGGGTCTCCAAACTTTTTAAACCAAGGGCCATTTTTCTGTCCCTCTGACTTTAGAGGGCCAGACTGTGGCCATTGGGAGTAGAAAAGGTCCCAACCTCAGTGGGGACAAAAATAATGCCCTCAGTGGGAGGAATAGTGCCCCATCATTGGTGTCATTGGGAAGAATAGTGCTTCATCATTGGTATCAGTGAGAGGAATAGTGACCCATCATTGGTGTCAGTGGGAAGAATAGTGCCCCATCATTGGTGTCAGTGGGAAGAATAATGCCCCATCATTGGTGTCAGTGGGAGGAATAGTGCCCCATCATTGGTGTCAGTGGGAGGAATAGTGTCCCATCATTGGTGTCAGTGGGAAGAATAGTGCCCCATCATTGGTGTCAGTGGGAGGAATAGTGCCCCATCATTGGTGTCAGTGAGAGGAATAGTGACCCATCATTGGTGTCAGTGGGAAGAATAGTGTCCCATCATTGGTGTCAGTGGGAAGAATAGTGCCCCATCATTGGTGTCAGTGGGAACAATAGTGCCCCATCATTGGTGTCAGTGGGAGGAATAGTGTCCCATCATTGGTGTCAGTAGGAGGAATAGTGCCCCATCATTGGTGTCAGTGGGAACAATAGTGCCCCATCATTGGTGTTAGTGGGAGGAATAGTGCCCCATCATTGGTATTAGTGGGAGGAATAGTGCCCCATCATTGGTATTAGTGGGAGGAATAGTGCCCCATCATTGGTGTCAGTGGGAGGAATTGTGCCCCATCATTGGTGTCAGTGGTAGGAATTGTGCTCCATAGTTGGTGGTCACGGAGAGGAATTTCGCCCCATCATTGGGCCCAATTTTTGGTGTCATTGGGAGGAATTGTGCCCCATCATTGGTGTCACTGGGGAGGAATAGTGCCCCATTGTTGATATCATTGGAAGGAAATGTGTCCCATCATTGGGAGGAAATGTGTCCCATCATTGGTGTCAGTGGGGGGGATGTTGCCCCATTGTTGGTATCAATAGATGGAACAGTGCCCCAAGGGCCGGATAAAAGCAAGTAACGGGCCACATCTGACCCCTGGGCCGCAGTTTTGAGACCACTGGTCTATACGGAGACAGCCCCGCCCTCCAGCACACAGCAGGTGATTGACAGTCTCAGCTGTGCATGTTTCCCTATGAGACTGTGTAGAGGGGGTGTGTACATCCCCTCCACTCAAGTCTCAGATTATACTCAGCTTCTTGTGATCCAGGTATATATGCAATGCCGCTCCAATCTGAAACAAAGATCTCCCCACTGGTTGCAGTGAAGGTAGCAGGTACCTATGCACCATTCAGGGGTGCAGATGCATAAAAAAGAAAAGAAGGAACACAGCTCAATGACCCTGTGCATGAATATGTGAATGAGTTTGGCCTCAGCCAGTGCCGCTCCAGCCACGCCCTCTGACATGTTTCACCCCGCACACTGGGGCTTGATCATAGATTACTCAACTCTCTGCTTTATGCTGTGCAGTGTGTGGCGTCAGATCCCAACCCCCTTCCTTCTGAAGCTGAGAAATTCTGTGCAAAATGTGTGCTTAAGGAGGCTGTAGATAAACAAGTACAACCTATGTAAGAGTATTTTTTCACAAGGGTTTCACTTTACAGTGATTAAAAAGTCTTGTTTTTTTTTTTTTATTTATTTAAATAACAAACATTTAATACTTACCTGGTGGTTTTGCACATAGCAGCCCAAATCCTCCTCCCCTCCCTCCTGTCGAGTGCCCCCACAGCAAGCAGCTTGCTATGGGGGCACCCGCGTCAAGCTGCAGCTTTGTGTGTCCATTCAGACATGGAGCTGCAGTTCTGCTCCACCCCCTTTCTGTTGATTGGCTAACTGACTTTGATTGACATCCACGGGAGCCAATGACACAGCGGCTGTGCCTCAGTCAATCAGCAGGGAGAGTCCCGGATAGCTGGGGGACATGTGGACATTGCTGCACAGAGATGGGGTACAGATAAATATTAGGGGGTGCTGCTACACAAAGAAGGCTTTTTTATCCTAATGCATTAAGATAATAAACCTTCTTCTGCCTTTACAACTCCTTTATTCTCCATTCATAAATAGGCATCTTGGATCGCGGGCAGAATTGCCGCGATTCTGCCCACGATCCTGAACCTTTGCAAGTTACGAGACCCCCGTGCGATTCCTGTGACTTGTTAACACTGTGGGTGATCAAGGGTTTTAAATGTGTACCCAGGGCCGTCTTTAATATTGATTGGACCCTGGGAAAAAATTTTCTTGGGCCCTCTTGAATCCACTTATCAACTATTTGGGGGCTCAAGGGGCAGCTGCTTTGGGCCCCAAAACAATGACCAGACCCGGGGAAGCTGCCCCTTTTGCCCTGTGTTAAAGACAGCCCTGCCACGGCCGTCTTTAATATTGATTGGACCCTGGGCAAAAATTTTTCTTGGGCCCTCTTGAATCCACTTATCAACTATTTGGGGGCTCAAGGGCAGCTGCTTTGGGCCCCAAAACAATGACTGGACCCGGAGCAGCTGCCCCTTTTGCCCTGTGTTAAAGACAGCCCTGCCAGGGCCGTCTTTAATATTAATTTGGACCCTTGGCAAAACTTTTCTTGGGCCCTCTTGAATTCACTTATCAACTATTTGGGGGCTCAAGGGCGGCTGCTTTGGGCCCCAAAACAATGACTGGACTCGGGGCAGTTTCCCCTTTTGCCCTGTGTTAAAGATAGCCCTGAGTGTACCTAGGGTAGTGTTTCTAACTGTGGGGGGGGGGCGTGGCTTGTGAGATGATCATAGAGACCTGTGATCCTATATAGAAGGATCACAGGCGCTCTGTGATCATTCCAGGGAGAACAATGGTCAGCTGTGTTTATAACAGCCGACTGTTCTTCTCTCTCAGCGGGGAGCGATCGCGGGTGTCAGGCGGCAATCGGAGCCACCTGACCCTGTGCATCGGAGTCCCCGCTGAGAAGCAAGGGTGCGCCGCGCTCGCCCCCTAGCTGCAGGCGCGCGACCCTTGTATACCTACGTCGGTTTGCGCAGGAGCGGCTGTATAACTGCGGCAGGCGGTCGGCTACCGGTTAAAAATAAGCCCCTGTTAAATCTTATACAAGGTTTTAGTAATGGAATTTACATCTACATCAATTCTAGGAAATATTGCAAAACTATATATCATTCCAATGTGGCATCTCATGGATATATTCATGAACGGAATCTACCATTAGGCAATGTAAATAGTGTACATTATGCACAGTTCCAACATACAGCATATAAAACATTCATAGTTCACCTTACTGGTCATAAACAGGATAACCTTGACTAGCCCAGAAACTGACGCAGCGCACAACAGAGGCCGCGCACCGCACAATGGAATCTATTAACGTCAGAAGGATTGTGGGTACATTTTTTCTTTATCCAGCAACCACACAATTGCGACATCTCTCCGCACTTTATAGTCCTTCATTAGTAAATGCTATTGTGTTTCAACCACAGAAAATTTTGTCTTTTGACTCCGTTTCTGAAATAAGAGGGATCCAAGGTTGTCCTTGATGGAACAAAATGAAATATTTGAATGAATGTGGAATGTTCTCTCTCTCTCTCTCTCGTGCAGCTCGGACTAGGCACCTAAAACAGCAATGCCAGGGGGTAAAGTGTAAGACCAACCAGTCAACTGCCAATGCAATCAAATATATGGCAGGGGTCCTATAACAGCGCCCCCCATAGAAGAACGGGTTTCAGTAATGTGCATGATACTGCAAAGTGTGGCCAAACACGTTACAGTGCATCCGGAAAGTTTTCACAGAGCTTCACTTTTTCCACATTTTGTTATGTTACAGCTTTATTCCAAAACTAAATAAATTACCGTAGATACTCGAGTATAGGCCGACTTTTTCAGCACGTTTTTCTATGCTAAAAAAGCCCCCCCTCGGCTTATACTCGAGTCGCGGTCTCACTTACCTGTTCTTCGGTCAGTGCGCATGTGCCGCCGCCGCTCAGGAAAGCCCGTACACGTTCAGCTATTCCCCGGCAGAGGGCGCATGCGCGGTGACGTGTTGGCGCCGGGTGGCGCCATTTTTAAATGTAAGGCGAAAGATAAGTGAGACTCCTCCGCAGCCCCTGTTTTTCTCCTGTACCATGCCCACAGCACTGCATCTTCTGTACCATCCCTTGTACCATCTCCTGTGCCATGCCTGTACCATCACCTGTGCCATGCCTGAATCATCTCCTGTGCCATGCCTGAACCATCTCCTGTGCCATGCCTGAACCTTCTCCTGTGCCATGCCTGAACCTTCTCCTGTGCCATGACTGAACCTTCTCCTGTGCCATGACTGAACCTTCTCCTGTGCCATGACTGAACCTTCTCCTGTGCCATGACTGAACCTTCTCCTGTGCCATGTCTGTACCATCACCTCTACCATGTCTGTACCATCACCTGTACCATGCCTGAACCATCTCCTGTGCCATGCCTGAACCATCTCTTGTGCCATGCCTGTACCATCTCTTGTGCCATGCCTGTACCATCTCTTTCGCCATGCCTGTACCATCTCTTGTGCCATGCCTGAACCTTCTCCTGTGCCATGCCTGAACCTTCTCCTGTGCCATGCCTGAACCTTCTCCTGTGCCATGCCTGAACCTTCTCCTGTGCCATTCCTGAACCATCTCCTGTGCCATGCCTGAACCATCTCCTGTGCCATGCCTGAAACATCTCCTGTGCCATACCTGAACCAACTCCTGTGCCATGACTGAACCATCTCTTGTGCCGTACCATCTCTTGTGCCATGCCTGTACCATCTCTTGTGCCATGCTTGAACCTTCTCCTGTGCCATGCCTGAACCATCTCCTGTGCTATGCCTGAACCTTCTCCTGTGCCATGCCTGTATCATCTCCTGTGCCATGCCTGAACCATCTACTGTGCCATGCCTGAACCATCTCCTGTACTATGCCCTAAAGCCCTGCATCTACTGTACCATGTCCACAGCCCCTGTTTTGGGACTTGTGGTAGTCCAGTTGGGTCCAGTAGCTGCTGCATTTCCCACCCTAGGCTTATACTCGAGTCAATATGTTTTCCTAGTTTTTTGTGGTAAAATTAGGTGCCTTGGCTTATATTCGGGTCAGCTTATACTCGAGTATATACGGTAATTATTTATTACGGTAATAGATTTCAGGCATCCCCTGTAACAAAAATGTAATTTTTGGCGAGATACTCCCAATAGGAACACATCTAAAGGGATGCAGGCCCAGCAGCTTTCCTCAATAGTGCCCTGCAGCTGCCATAGCTGACAGATAATTGTGAAACCACTCCCATTAGACCCACTCAGGACAAGAGAACAGAGGAACAAGCAATGATTTCTTCAGGATAGCAAAAGGTATGAATCTGCAACAAAGTTTGTAAAAATCCATGTAATGTACAGAGATCACCCAGAGGGGAATGTTTTTTTCTCAACAAAAGTGGAGTTACGCTTTAAGAACATTTTTTGCAAAGGGACCTTGGATATTTGGATCCCCCCTTCCAATATCAATCAGCCATGTCTCCCATGAGCTCTTCAGACCAGATCCTCTGACAAATCCCTTAACTAGCTCCAGCCAAGTTCAGTAGATAAGCCCCCCCCCCCCCAGCTCTGCCAAAGCTGGGACCTCTCTCAGCAAATGACAAAGTACAGCTGGACTGCCCAGAAGGGCCGTAACCTTTCTGGCTGGGAACTTCTCCTCCTGAACAAGAACCCCTCTGCTCCAGACATCAAATTATTTATGCTCCCTCCCAGCCACCCACTGGGCACCCTCCCTCAGGGTTGGCTGGGACCACATAAATATTCAGATTGTAGATTTGACTCTCCCAACCCACTACTTTTCAGAACCCCCCCAGAAGGCAGGGGGAAGCAGTCAAAGCCGCTGATTGATTGTGAAAGCAAGGTATCGCTGCTCACAGGTAAGTCGGCATAATCAAAGTAAGTAGTTCATAAGGGGTGTAAGCCCTGTCACTGCAGCAGTGGTCAGAACGAACCCAAATTCGGATGGCTGCACTCCCAAAGACGATGTAAAAACCATGTAAAAAAACATTTTAAATCGTCTTTGGGAGTGCAGCCATCCGAATTTGGGTTCATTCAGTCAAACCCCCAGCCTGTGAAACTCAGAGCAGACCAGAGCAATCGCCAGCTGCTCCACTAATTACAGAACTAAATAAATACTTTAACTACTTGCCGACCGTCCGCCATGTATTTACTGCGGCAGTGTGGCTCTATTGCTCTAAACGACGTACCTGTACATTGTTTCATTCAATAGCCACTAGATGGCGTGATCCTGCTGCTGGAGGCACGATCGCACCATGATTGGCTAGCGGGGATTATCTATTAATGGGTTCCGGCGAACCTGATGTCCATCGGCCATCCGCGATCATTCCAGGGAGAGGCAGGACAGCGATCTGCCTATGTAAACAAGGCAGATCGCTATTCTGACAGGGAGGAAACGAAGGGGCTAATTAGGAACACAGATATCGGTCTTCCTCCAGTCAGAGCACCTTTCCCACACAGTTAGAAAGCACCCCCTAGGGACAGATTTAACCCTTTGATCACCCCTGATGTTAACCCCATTCCTGCCAGGGTCATTAGTGCAGTTACAGTGTATATATTTTAGCACTGATCACTGTAATAATGTCACAGGCCCCCAAAAAGTGTCAGTTAGGTGTCCGATCGGTCCGCCGCAATGTCTCAGTCCCGCTAAAAATCGCTGATCGCCGATATTACTAGTAAAAATAAAAAAATAAATACAAGAATAAATAATAATAATAATAAAATAATAATAAAAATAAAAATAATAATATATAATCTATAATAAATAATAAATTAAATAATAAATAAAAAAAATGCTATAAAAATATCCCCTAGTTTGTAGACGCAATAATTTTTTGCCCAAACCAATCAATATACACTTATTGGGATTTTTTCTTACCAAAAATATGTAGCAGAATATATATTGGCCTAAACTGATGAAAAAAAATAGATTTTTCACATTTTTTTATCGGGAATGTTTTATAGCAGAAAATAAAAAATATAATATTTTTTTTAAAAGTTTTGTTTATAGCGCAAAAAATAAAAACCGCACAGGTGATCAAATACCACCAAAATAAATGTCTATTTATTGGGAAAAAAAGACATCAATTTTATTTGGGTACAGCATTGCACGACCGCGCAATTGTCAGTTAAAGCAACGCAGTGCCGTATCGCAAAAAATGGCCTGGTCATTAAGGGGGGTAAACCTTCCGGAGCTGAAGTGTTTAAATGCCAGGCTTTATGTATGCATGGCTTTAACTGCATCATCCCTGGACCACAACTCATAATAATAGCGGAGGAGCGCCGGGTGCTGTAAAATTTCCATATTATAATATCCCCGACCTCCCGCTGCCCTCCATTGCAGTGTTCCTTTTACCTTATTTCTCTATGTTACCCTGGGGGTCAATATGAATATTCTTTGGCAGTACAAAAAGAAAAATAAATTGTGAAAGAACAACAAGAAAGAAAAATTGAGCTGAAGGTCATTTAATTATTGAAATCCCACAATATTCATCAATTTGGATCCCTCTATCGGAGAAGTTCACAAAAGGAATTAAAGGTACAGTGCAGTCCAAATGGCAAACCAAGCCTGGAGACACATTTTTTTATTATTGTTATTTTTAATTTAGTAATTTTTTTTATATCAGGGCCCCCACAGAGCACCCCCCCTCTCACATTAAGGTCCCACAGAGCCCCCCCATCCCATCCCACATCAGGGTCCCCACAGAGCACCCCCCTTCTCACATTAGGGTTCCCACAGAGCCCCCCATCCCACATCAGGGTCCCCACAGAACACCCCCCTCCTCATATTAGGGTCCCCACAGAGCCCCCCATCCCATCCCACATCAGGGTCCCCACAGAGCACCCCCCCTCCTCACATTAGGGTCCCCACAGAGCCCCCCATCCCATATCAGGGTCCCCAAAGAGCACCCCCCTCACATTAGGGTCCCCACAGAGCCCCCCATCCCATATCAGGGTCCCCACAGAGCACCCCATCCCATATCAGGGTCCCCAAAGAGCACCCCCCCTCACATTAGGGTCCCCCCAGAGCCCCCCATCCCACATCAGGGTCCCCACAGAACACCCCCCTTCTCATATTAGGGTCCCCACAGAGCCCCCCATCCCATCCCACATCAGGGTCCCCACAGAGCACCCCCCCCTCCTCACATTAGGGTCCCCACAGAGCCCCCCATCCCATATCAGGGTCCCCAAAGAGCACCCCCCCTCACATTAGGGTCCCCACAGAGCCCCCTACCCCATCCCACATCAGGGTCCCCAAAGAGCACCCCCCCCCTCACATTAGGGTCCCCATAGAGCCCCCCCATCCCATCCTATCCCATCCAACATCAGGGTTCCCAAAGAGCACCCCCCTTACATTAGGGTCCCCACAGAGCCCCCCCATCCTATCCCATCCAACATCAGGGTCCCCAGAACTGCTCCTACTCACGTTTTTAGGCTGAGGCTGACACACAGGACTCACTGTGCTGTGCTGGCCTGGAGTAGCTGGAGGGAGGAGGTGGGTGGAGCCAACATTCCACTTGGTGCGAAGGAGGAAGGAGGCTCCGCAGTGTATGGTGGGGCCTCACTCTTCTCAGATGACATCACTGGTTGCTAGACGCCGGGCGGCGATAGCAACCAGTGCACTGCAGTACAGGCCAGCAGCGTGGCAGCTCTGCCGCTGCTACTGGCCTGGGCTGGGACTCCGGAGCAGGGGGACTCACTGGTGGTGACTGGTCTGGCTCTGGAGTGGGAAATGAGTGTACCCGGTACGCTAAGGCTCACGGAGAGGTGGCGGTACGCTCAAGAGCCATATTTGGAAGTGGCGGTACTGGGTACCGGTGCGTACCGGCCCACTTAAAGCATTGCTCCAGTCCATCTTCAATCTGGAAATCCCATTTGTATACTTGACTTATGGTGTAGGAGGGACATTCAAAAACACATCCACTACCGGCTCCCTAGTGTCTCTCACAGTCATGTAAGGCATTTCTCCACCAATCACACTTAGCCTGACTTGGAAGTTCGATCCTGATTGGAGATGCATAGAGCAGAGAGAGAGAGAATCAGAAACATAGCATAAATTAACTGGTCGTGGACACCAGTGTGAATTTTGGCATTAAATTTGGATTTAGTTTTAGTCATAGCCTTTTGAATAAAATGCCATTTTAGTTTTAGCCCCATTTTAGTCATCGTATTTTAGTCGACTAAAACCTCCAGTACATTACAACTAAAATGTGTTTACTTAAATTGTAATGCAATATTTAAGCATTTCTATAGAGTTTCCCATTGTATACTCCTGGAGTAACAAGAAATCTAAAAACATGTTGTTATTTATGGTATTAAGGTTTGAACAAATTCACAGATACAGATTTAGCCAGTCTGGATAGTCTGAGAAGGCCTGTAATGCTGCACAGTGCTCTGGAAGGTGGTCTGAGGAGGCCTGTAATGCTGCACAGTGCTCTGGAAGGTGGTCTGAGGAGGCCTGTAATGCTGCACAGTGCTCTGGAAGGTGGTCTGAGGAGGCCTGTAATACTGCACAGTGCTCTGGATGGTGGTCTGAGGAGGCCTGTAATACTGCACAGTGCTCTGGATGGTGGTCTGAGGAGGCCTGTAATACTGCACAGTGCTCTGGAAGGTGGTCTGAGGAGGCATAGTATGCTGTACAGTGCTCTGGACGTGGTCTGAGGAGGCTGTAATGCTGTAGAGTGCTCTGGACGATGGTTTAAGAAGGCCTGTAATGCTGTAGAGTGCTTTGGACAGTGGTCTGGGGAGGGCTGTAATGCTGCAAAGTGCTCTGCGTGGTGGTCTGAAGGGGGCCTGTAATGCTGCAGAGTGCTCTGGGCGTTGGTCAGAGGAGGCCTATAATACTGCACAGTGCTCTAGAGAGTGGTTTGAGGAGGCAGGAAAAAGGCTGCAGAGTGCTCTGGATGGTGGACTGAGGAGGCCTGTAATGCTGTAGAGTGCTCTGGATGGTGGTCTGAGGAGGCCTGTAATACTGCACAGTGTTCTGGACAGAGGTCTGAGGAGCCCTATTATGCTGCATTGTGCTCTGGAGGGTGGTCAGAGGAGACCTGTAATGCTGCACAGTGCTGGATGGTGGTCTCAGGTCTGAGAAATGGCCTGTAATGCACAGTGCTCTGGATGCCGCAATGCTGGTGGTCACTGGTCAGAGGAGACCTGTAATGCTGCACAGTGCTGGATGTGGGTCTCAGGTCTGAGGGATGGCCCTGTAATGCACAGTGCTCTGGATGCCACCATGCCGGTGGTTACTGTCAGAGGGGACCTGTATTGCTGCACAGTGCTGGATGGTAGTCTCAGGTCTGAGAAATAGCACGTAATACACAGTGCTCTGGATGCCACCATGTCGGTGGTCACTGGTCAGAGGGGACCTGTATTGCTGCACAGTGCTGGATGGTGGTCTCAGTGCTCTGGATGCACGGTGGTCTGGGGGGAGACCTCAGGTCTGCTGTAGTTGTAATGTACACTAGTACTACACACTCACAGCAGTGGTGTATTTTGGTTTTGTGCTGCCCTAGGCAAGACTAAAATTGGGCACCCCCCCCCCCTTCCTATATAAATTTGCCCCACTCCTTTTTTAACGGATGGGACTTCCTCCAAAATTGAAGGACTACAAGTCCCAGCATGAACCCCTGAGATCTCAAAAGAGAGGGGGGTTAAAGTGGATGGGAGAGAGAGAAGGGTGAGAGAGAGAGAGGGGGGATGAGAGAGAGAGAGACGGGGTGGGGGTGAAAGAGAGGGGGATGAGAGAGATGGGGGGGTGAGAGAGAGCGGGGAATCAAAGAGTGAGAGAGAGGATGAGAGGGAGAGGGGAATGAGAGAGAGAGAGAGGATGAGAGGGTGTGAGAGAGAGAGGGGAATGAGAGAGAGAGAGGGGTATGAGAGAGAGCTAGAGGGGGATGAGAGAGAAAGAGAGAGAGGGTGAGAGAGGGGATGAGAGAGAGAGAGGGGGGGTGAGAGAGAGGGCGTGAGAGAGGGAGAGAGAGGGGGTGGGAGAGAGAGAGAGGAGGGGTGAGAGAGAGGGGGTGAGAGAGGCCGCTCTAGCAACCAGTGGCCAATAGAGTCTCAGGTGGCTTTTTTGCTGCCCCCCTGCAAAGTGCCGCCCTAGGCCTGGGCCTTGTTGGCGTAGGCCAAAATACAGCACTGACTCACAGTCTGCTCTCTGGACGTTGGCGGTCGCCTCATGATTTGGAATTCGGGAGTGGGAGGCTCATTGGAACCCGGGAGGCCTGCCTGTAATGCACAGTGCTGCTCTGGTCTCTGGCAGTTGGCAGGGTGCACACAGTCCCTTCAATTTGCTTGCTGGGAGCGGAAGAAGGCGGAGCTCCGTGAAAAATGGAAGTTAGTTTACGAGGGTAAACGTCCCTGCCTCACATTTTTGTCTTAATTTTCGTCATAGTGAAAAAAAACTATTTTACTGCTTTTTTTTTTGTTATCATTGCCAAAGTCCATACAAATTACTTAGAACCACAAAATAAAACGTGGTTCTTTATTCTCTAAAGGAGGCGGTACTGGGATGCGGGTAGGGGGTGGAACCAAGAGTTGGTGCTCAGAGGAGGGTAGGGGCAGAGACAAGGGGTGATTTTAATAGGGGGAGTTCCTGCTCCTATTTTCTGAGAAAAAAAAGCCCTGCATACAGGTACAGCAGTTTGTGCAGCCAAGTCAGCCTGCCACAGTATATCTCGGTATTTACTACTAAATATTTATAGCGCAAAAAAAAAAAAAAAAATTTGCAGATATGATCAAATTCCACCAAATAATAGCTCTATTTGTGGGGAAAAAAAAGGACATCAATTATATTTGGGTACAGCGTCCCACGACCACGCATTTTCTGTTAAAAAAACGCAAAGAATTGCCATTATGGGGGAAAATCTTCAAGTCCAGAACTAGTTAAATATAGCATTTTGTTTGTTTTTTTATATTTAATGATATGCAGCTTGGAGATCTGGGATAAGAGACAGATCTGATCCATCCATGAAGCGGATATTGCAGTGTGTAAGGTGACAGGCGTCTGGCGTGAGATCCAGGCATGATGGCTTACAGCGAAGACACGCAAAAACCGACTTCTTATAGTCCCACCGAGATCAGACAATTTTTTTTTAATGTGTATGTTGCGGTTGGTTGGTTGCATTTAATGACTGATTATTACAGACTCCTCCGGCGCTCTACAATGCAGCTTTCTACGTTTTATCAGTGTGCCGCCATCATTGATATAGAACTAAATTATCAACCAAACTTGACATAGATCAACCAGTAATGTGCTAACATAGGACGGAATGAAAATGGAGTGAAAAAAAAAAAAAAAACTAAAAAAAAAAAAAAAAATGGAGTGAAAATGGTGAATTTTAGTAAATGGTGAAACACTTGACAAAAGTTTCAGAAGTGGATCCGGTTAAGTACTTCTGGACCGGAAGGATTTCCCCCCTTAATGACCAGGCTATGTTTTGTGATTCGGCACTGCGTTACTTTAACGGACAATTGCACGGTCGTGCGACGCTGTACCCAAATAAAATTGATGTCCCCTTTTTACCACAAATAGAGCTTTCTTTTGATGGTATTTGATCACCTCTGCGGTTTTTATTTTTGGCGCTATAAACAGTCGCGCGCCTGCAGCTAGGGGGCTCCCGCCCCCACTCAGCAGCGGGGACTCTGATGCACGGGGCAGGCGGCTCAGATTGCTCTGAGGAAGAGGCACGGCCTCGAAACGCGTCAGCCCTCCGTCTTCACGAGACATTGGACTTTTAAAAAGATGCTGCTCTATGGAATTGAAATGCTGGATTATTACGCATGTTTGGGAGTAGCCGATTTTAAAACTTATGTTATTAAAAGCTCGCTGAGGATAATGCGCTAGGCTGGTGCGCCCCTTTCTTTGTTTTTATTTGCTCACAGAGCGCCTGGGTTCCTTCTATATAGGATCACAGGTCTCTGTAATCATTTCACAAGCCCCGCCCCCATACAGTTAGAAACACGACCCTAGGTTCACATTTAACCCTTTGATCACCCCTAGGTTAACCCCTTCCCTGCCAGTGTCATTTTTACAGTAACAGTGCATATGTATAGCACTGATTACTGTAGTAATGTCACTGGTCCCCCCAAAAGTGTCAAAAATGTTAGTTAGGGGTCCGATCTGTCCGCCGCAATGTCGCTGTCCCGTTAAAAATCGCAGATCGCCGCCATTACTAGTAAAAAAAAAAAAAAAAAGACATAAATCTTTTCCATAGTTTGTAGACGCGATAACTTTTGCGCAAACCAAAGTACGCTTGTTGCGATTTTTTGTTATTACCAAAAATATGTAGCAGACAACAAATTGGCCTAAAATGTTAAAAAATTTTGATTTTTAAATTTTTTTTTTTTTTGGGAATGTTATATAGCAAAATGTGAAAAATATTGTTTTTTTTTTCAAAATTGTCGCTCTATTTTTGTTTATAGCGCAAAAAATAAAAAATCGCAGAGGTGATCAAATACCACCAAAAGAAAGCTCTGTTTGTGGGAGAAAAAAAAGTCATCAATTTTATTTAGGTACAGTGTCGCAACGACCGCGCAATTGTCCAATAAAGTAACGCAGTGCCGAATTGCAAAAAATGGTCTGGTCATTAAGGGGGCAAATCCTTCCGGTCCAGAAGTGGTTAAAATACTTGATTTATTGTACTTTTTGTCTGCATTTATTTATTTATGTATTTTTTAATAGTGACGGGGTCACTTCAAGCAAATCCTAAGAGTCGGTTCACACTATGGCGACACGACTCTGCACTACTTCGGGAGGCGACTTGTCAGTCCTGTGCACCGCGACTTCGGCGCGACTTGCACAGACTTCATATAATGGAAGTCAATGCAAGTCGCTCCGAGGTCGCCCCGAAGTAGTACAGGACCCTTTTTCTAAGTCGGAGCGACTTGTGTTGCTCCTATTAGAACGGGTCCTGTAGCGGTCAATGGACCGCGAGGGACCGCGACTTGTCAGGCTGACAAGTCGCTCTAGTGTGAATGGAGTCTAAAGTGGCAGCTGATAAGATTGAATGACCCCTTCCCAAAGCCAGTTTGCACACAGGGCCGGGACAAGGGGTGGGCAGGAGGGGCGCAATGGTTTATTGCAGGGATGGAGGGGCACCTTGACCCTAACCCTAAGGGATGGGGGGGGCGCAGTTTGGCATCCTTGCCCTGGGCACTGGATGACCTTGTCCCGGCCCTGTGTGCAAACTGGCTTTGGGAAGGGGGTCATTCAATCTTATCAGCTGCCACTTTAGGATGTAATTGAAGAGACCCCGTCACCTTTAAAAAAAAAAAAAAAATTGCACTGTTTGCACATCTATTTTCCAGCTGCCGAAAATGGCAGTTATTAAAGGGGAACACACAGAACCTATATGCTTAGTGTCAATCTCAATCTTTCATCTCAAGCTAGACAAACTGCTGGAATCTGGTTGCCATTGACAATGCTGCTCTTATTGGAGAAAACTCCCCAGAACTCAACGAGAAGCATTGATGGTTATGAAGCGTGCTGGAAAGAAATATAATGATTTATTCTGCATTGAAGGCTGCGCTTTTCTTTTTTTTCTTTTTTTTTTTTTTTTGTAGCTTTAAAGCTTCAAGCAAAAAAATGCAGGACACTTTTTTTTCTTTTTTTCCCTTTATTTACACATTTTTCACTCCCAAAGGACGAATGCCACTTGTGGTGTTTAATGTTATCGTTTGTAAAATTCTGTCGAGTCGCAGACCGGCTCTTGTCTACACTTATTATTCTGACGTTAATGATGCGACGAGCCCTCCGGGGCCCTATCTGAATAATAACAATAAACAAATCCCAGAGACTGAAGTTTTTTTTTTTCCTTTTTTTTTTTTTAACTGAAATGAAATTGTAAAAAAATAGGTTATGATTCTGAATTAATCTTAATTTCCTGTATAGAAAACTTGAGTGTCTCTGCTATGGGAATATTAATATTGTCTGGCTATGCCCACGGGGAGAGGCCAGGCATAGATTACTTTTATTGGTGAACTATAGATCCAACCATCTTCAGACTAAGAAAGTATTTGAAGTATAACCCCAATTTTCATTTGAAGTATAACCCCAATTTTCATAAGGAGGGTAAGCATCTCCTCCAACTTGGTTGTAAGATAACGAGAATCTTAGCAACAAGAGATAATCATCACCGTAGCAGACCAGACAAGTACCGGGGGCCTGGAGCTTTTCTGGGTATAAATGATATATGAGGCCAGCAATATATAATACATTTAAAATGTTACCCCCCCCCCCCTCCCTAAGTTACCCCTCTTTATCATGTTCTAGAGTTGGGAGGTATAAAGATGGCTCTGTCTATGGCCTCTTCTAATCTGGTTGGTTGGTGCTGCACTAGTTCCCAATGTGCTTCCTATTTGCGGTTTCTTTAAGTCCAGTACACCTATCAATCCATCCTCTGCAGAAAGCCCTGATGAAGGAGACTCTGAGCACCCAAAACGTGTTGGCTATTTACTTATTTATTTATTATTATTATTATTTATTTACTTATTATTTATTTATTTATATGTCTTGTTCAATAAACCATTTACTGGAAACATCTCATTCTTCCTATACACTATAGACCAGCCTTTCTCAACCTTTTCCCATCACACCCTTACAAGAATTTTCTAGTCGTACAAGAACCTAATTCATTGCAAGTAAGCAATAAAAAGGGCCCCGTATATTGGTGGGAAAAGGGAAGAATGCCCCTTATATTAGTGGTATATGGTAAGAATGCTCCTTACCTTGGAGGTGAATGGGAAGAATGCCTTTATTGGTGGTGTATGGGAGGAGTGTTCCTTACATTGGTGGTATATGGGAAGATTGCTCCTTGCCTTGGGGGTCATTGAGGAAAAAAATGCTCTTATTGGTGGTGTATGGGAAGAATGCTCCTTACATTGGTGGTCAATGAGAATAATGCACCTTACATTGGTGGTCAATGAGAATATTGCACCTTACATTGGTGGTCTTTGGGAAGAATGCCCCTTACATTGGTGGTCAGTGTGAAGAATGCCTCTTACATTGGTGTTATATGGGAAGAATGCTCCTTACATTATTGATCAGTGGGAAGAATGCGCCTTCTATTAGTGGGAATTGGAAAGAATGCCCCTTACATTGGTGGTATATGGAAAAAAAATTCTTGTTACATTGGTGTTCATTGGGAAGAATGCCCTTTACATTGGTGGTCATTAGGAAGAACGCCCCTTACATTGGTGGCAAATGGGAATAATGCTCCTTACATTAATGGTTAGTGGGGAGAATGCCCCTTACATTGGTGGCATATGGGAAAATTGCTCCTTACATTAATGGTTAGTGGGAAGAATGCCCCTTATATTGGTGGTATATGGAAAAAATGGCCTTGGGAAGAAGGCCCCTTACATTGGTGGTCTGGTCATCAGGAAGAATGCCCTTTACATTGGTGGTCAATGGGAAGAATGCCCTTATTGGTGGTGTATGGGAAGAATGCTCCTTACATTGGTGATAATTGAGAATAATGCCCCTTACATTGGTGTTATATAGGAAGAATGCTCCTTACATTATTGATCAGTGGGAAGAATGCCCCTTATATTATTGGGAATTGGGAAGAATGTCCCTTAAATTGGTGGTATATGGAAAAAATTCTAGTTACATTGGTGTTCATTGGGAAGAATGCCCTTTACATTGGTGGTCATTAGGAAGAACGCTCCTTACATTGATGGCAAATGGGAATAATGCTCCTTACATTAATGGTTAGTGGGAAGAATGTCCCTTACATTGGTGGCATATGGGAACATTGCTCCTTACATTAATGGTTAGTGGGAAGAATGCCCCTGATATTGGTGGTATATGGAAAAAATGGCATTGGGAAGAAGGCCCCTTACATTGGTGGTCTGGTCATCAGGAAGAATGCCCTTTACATTGGTGGTCAATGAGAAGAATGCCCTTATTGGTGGTGTATGGGAGGAATGCTCCTTACATTGGTGGTATATAGGAAAAATACTCCTTACCTTGGGGGTCATTGAGAAAAAATGCCCCAATTGGTGGTGTATGGGAAGAATGCTCCTTACATTATTAATTGAGAATAATGCCCCTTATATTGGTGGCCTTTGGGAAGAATGCCCCTTACATTGGTGGTCAGTGGGAGGAATGCCTCTTACATTGGTGCTATATGGGAAGAATGCTCCTTACATTGGTGGTATATGGAAAAAATTATCTTTATATTGGTGTTCATTGGAAAGAATGCCCTTGACATTGGTGGTCATTGGGAAGAACGCCCCTTACATTGGTGGCATATGGGAATAATGCTCCTTACATTAATGGTTAGTGGGAAGAATGCCCCTTATATTGGTGGTATATGGAAAGAAGCGTCTTGGGAGGAAGGCCCCTTACATTGGTGGTCATCGGGAAGAATGCCCTTTACATTGGTGGTCAATGGGAAGGATGGCAATCTTATAACAATGGTTCGAATTCCACACTTTTATATAACTAAGACGATCATTGGTAATACTGCCACTGTCCCATCAAAATAGTGTTGGCCCTGGAACTATGTGAGCACTATCGGATGGGGAGTCAACTAGCCACAGCTCAAGGAGCCCTAGGCAACCTCTGGAGGAGCTCTAGGCAACCTCTGGAGGAGCCCTAGGCAACCTCTGGAGGAACCCTAGGATTCCACAGGACACAGATTTAGAATATTTGCTTTAAACTTCCTTATCTCCGGCTGATATTAGTTCTTGGGACTTTTATTGTTGGCAATATAATGCATTGTACCTGATCTATTAAATAAATAAGTGTAATTTGATCTTAAATATAAAATAGAGTCTAGACTGTTCACTCTAAAAATTCCCAGTCCTATTTTATGTTCCAGTCCAGGTCTATTCTTGACAATGATGTTTCTAAAAAAAAATGGGCTTCCTGGATTTGTGGCCCTTTGCTCGTAAAAAAAAAAAAAACCCAAAAGATTATTTTGGCAACTACAAGCCAAAATTGACTCAAACATGTTCTAGGCCTAAGAGTTTTAAAGGTGTCCTTGCATTACCATTAATCGATATGCAGAAATATAACATTTTCTTTTCACTGAGAATAACGGGGGCTCAGCTTGCTGGAAGCCTTTAAAACCATAAGTAAATTTCAGCAGGAGTTTGATAGACTGCCCGGTTGTCAGGATGAAGGCAAATGATTTGAGGAATGGCTTATCTCTTTTAGTAAGCGATGTGATTGAAGTAAGACATGTAGGTGAAAAATGTTATTGCAGGGTGTTTAGAAAAAGTGATGGCGGACAGTTAAAAAAAAAACAAAGAATTTATGAAATTTTAGCAGGCTTTTTTTGCAAATTAAGAAAACAAAATGGGGGAATCCGATCCTAATAATAAAGAATTTGTATAATTCAGTGTAAAAAAAAACAAAACAAAATCCATAACAAATACAATGACCAAAAAAGTAACTAAAGTGCTAAACAATTTACTAAAACCTTTTTTATGGAACGCTTGATATTAAAATAAGTTGTCAATAACACATAATAAGCCACAATAAATGTATTTCCAAAGTGAACAGTCACAGCATCACTTTACAATCAAAAAGAATAAGCAACAATTGCATATCAAATTACACTATATTGTCAAAAGTATTGGGACGCCTGCCTTTACACGCCCATGAACTTTAATGGCATCCCAGTCTTAGTCTGTAGGGTTCAATATTGAGTTGGGCCAACCTTTGCAGCTATAACAGCTTCAACTCTTCTGGGAAGGCAGTCCTCAAGGTTTAGGAGGGTGTCTATGGGAACGTTTGACCATTCTTCCAGAAGCGTAAGCACTGATGTAGGACGAGAGGGTCTGACTTGCACTCCACTCTAATTCCCAGAGGCGTTTTATTGGGTTGAGGTCAGAATTCTGTGCAGGCCAGTCAAGTTCCTTCACCCCAATCTCACTCATCCATGTCTTTATGGACCTTGCTTTGGTACTGGTGTACAGTCATATTGGAACAGGAAGAGGCCATCCCCAAACTGTTCCCACAAAGTTGGGAGCATTAAATTGTCCAAAATGTCTTGGTATGCTGACACCTTAGGAGTTCCCTTCAGTGGAACTAAGGGGCCAAGCCCAACCCCTATTAACCCCACACCATAATCCCCCCTCCACAAAAGGATTTGGACCAGTGCACAAAGCAAGGTCCATAAAGACATGGATGAGTGAGTTTGAGGTGGGGGACCTGCACAGAATCCTGACCTTAACCCAACAGAATACCTTTGGGAAGAATTAGAGCAGAGACTGCGAGCCAGGCTTTCTCGTCCACAAATTCTCTTCTGGAAGAATGGTCAAACATTCCTATAGACACACTCCTAAACCTTGAGGACTTTGACCAGCGCTTGTGAGGTCAATGGTACATAGGTGAATGTTCATGTACAGTCTAATGCATGCATCCCAGTGCATGAACATGGGGGTATTCAGTCACTTGTGATGATGGGGTGTAGGAGTAGACGTTTGGATGGATGGGGTGGCTGCCGGCTCCCAACAGAGCTAGATGGAACTCTGTAAAAAACAAGCAAGGGAAATGGGGAAAGAGCAGCGCCACCTCAGTGCAGATTTAAAAGTTGGTTTATTTCAAAAAAGCAATCTAAAACTCACAGATAGGAGATAAAAGGCCAGCATATAAAAACGGCCATCTGCATCACTTCAGGGAGAACTTGGAGGTGGAGTGGAGAAGCCATTGGTCAGGGGTGTGTTGGTGGTGTCCGGCACTTCCTGGTTCCTGGGGTGGAGTCGAGAAGCCGCTGATCCTGGTTCTTGGTGTCGGTGGTGTCTGGCACTTCCTGGTTCCTGGGGTGGAGTGGAGAAGCCGCTGGTCCTGGTTTCGGTGGTGTCCGGCACTTCCTGGTTCCTGGGGTGGAGTGGAGAAGCCGCTGGTCCTGGTTCCTGGTGTCGGTGGTGTCCGGCACTTCCTGGTTCTTGGGAACCAGGAATTGCTGGACACCACTGAAACAGCCCAGACCAGCGGCTTCTCCACTCCACCACCAAGTCCTCCCTGAAGTGATGCAGATGACCATTTTTTATGCTGGCCTTTTATCTCCTCTCTGTGAGTTTTAGATTGCTTTTATGAAATAAACCAACACTGGGGTGGCGCTGCTCTTCGTCCCCCCAC
This sequence comes from Pelophylax lessonae, assembly GCF_965119305.1. NCBI lineage: Eukaryota > Metazoa > Chordata > Amphibia > Anura > Ranidae > Pelophylax > Pelophylax lessonae. The sequence goes on from NC_138774.1 coordinate 23,881,294, forward strand.
CCCCCCTTCCTCAACTCAATATTGAACCCTACGGACTAAGACTGGGATGCCATTAAAGTTCATGTGAGTATAAAGGCAGACGTCCCAATACTTTTGACAACATAGTGTATATATATATATATATATATATATATATATATATATATACACACACTGTATATGTAATATAAAATCACATTTTTTAAAATCTCACAGACTGACAGTGAATACATTTTCGCCGAATGGGTCAGTAAATCATTTTTCCCTCCTCGATTCTTGCTACCAGATCAAACTAGCTACATTCTCGGCTAAAGTAAAAAGCAGCGTCAGTGAGAGAGAGATGAAAGGCATATCTGACACATTCGTCACCAGACCAAGAAACCGTTTTAGCATAAGCCGAAATCTGACTATACAACCCTACCTATCAGAAATAAAATTGCCGACTTCATAGGAACTGCGCGCCTCACTGTCTGTCAAGGCTGCTTCCTTTTTGATGCAGAGGCACACTTCAAAAATCCGGTTGTCTTTAAATCTCGACATGCGAGACTATTTCGGCTCATTTGAAAAGCCGGTAGCGCACCTTGGGACGGCTTGTTAACAATATATTAATAATTGTTTTGGCAGGTGACTCCGTGAATTCCCAGGCAGAGTATGGAAATGACAGAATTAATTTTGATCCTTGTGATATCCTGTTATTGATGGTAAGTCCGGTCTCTCGAAGATAAGGGGGAGAAAAAGTCGACATGTGCGTTTTGTGCTTTCATTCCTTCAATATTAATCCGCTCTCCGAGAACCAGGTGCTCAACCGCTCCAGCTAATTAAACTTAATTTAAAAGTTTGGGATCTCACAAGCTTCAGCTAACAAACAACTGGTTTTACCTTGAGTTGCGATGAACTCGGTCTGAACAAAAAACGTATCTACCGTTTCCAGAGGCAAAGCAAATTTAAACTAAAATAATAAAAGTTATTCTCGGTTTGTGAACTTGGGAGGGTTGCAGATCTTAGCTGCTTTCTTAAAACAGACACCCAAGATTATTTTGTGTCTTTTCTTTGGACCAAGAATGTATTACAGTTGCATAATAAACGTGGGTCTATGGTAGTCCCTATAAAGAAGATAGTGAAGGCCAGGGGTCTCTAAAATTTCTAAACAAAAGGCCAGTTTTCTGTCCTTCAGACTTTAGGAGGCCAGATTGTGGTCAGTAGGGGGGGGGGGGGGATTAGTGGGAGTAAACAATGTTTTATGTTTGGTGGTCAGGGGGAGCAAAGAAATTACATTGAGCCTGATGTTCATAGGTGCAGGAACAGTGCTCCGTCATTGGTATTAGGGGAAGGAATAATGCCCCATCATTTGTATCAATAGGAGGGATAGTTCCCCATCACTGGTATCAGAAGGAGGAATAGTGCCTTATTATTGATGTCACTGGAAGAAATAGTATCCCATCATAGATATTAATGGAAGGAATAGTGCCCCATTATTTGTATGATTGGGAAGAATAGTGCCCCATTATTTGTATAATTGGGAAGAATAGTGCCCCATCATTGGTATCAGTGGAAGGAAAAGCACCCCATCATTGGTGTCAGTGGGAAGAAAGAGTATCCCATCATTGGTATCAGTGGAAAGGAATAGTGTCCCATTATTGGCATCAGTGGAACGTAATAGGTTCTAATCATTGGTGTCAGTGGGTGGAATAGTGCCCCACTATTGGTATCATTGAGAGGAATAGTGCCCCATCAGTGGGAGGAATAGTGTCCCATCTTTGGTGTCAGTGGGAAGGATTAGTGTCTCATCATTGGTATCAGTGGGAGGAATAGTGTCCCATTATTGGTATCAGTGGGAAGGATTAGTGTCTCATCATTGGTATAAGTGGGAGGAATATTGTCCCATTATTGGTATCAATGGGAAGTAATAGGTTCTCATCATTGGTGTCTGTGGGAGGAATAGTGTCCCATAATTGGTATCAGTGGAAGGAATAGTGTCCCATCATTGGTACCAGTGGAAGGAATAGCACCCCATCATTGGTGTCAGTGGGAAGAAAGAGTATCCCATCATTGGTATCAGTGGAAAGGAATAGTGTCCCATTATTGGGTGTCAGTGGGAAGGAATAGTGTATCATTATTGGTATCAGTGGGAAGTAATAGGTTCTAATCATTGGTGTCAGTGGGTGGAATAGTGCCCCACCATTGGTATCACTGAGAGGAATAGTGTCCCATCATTGGTATCAGTGGGAAGGATTAGTGTCTCATCATTGGTGTCAGTGGGAGGAATAGTGCCCCATCATTGGTATCAGTGGAAGGAATAGCACTCCATCATTGGTGTCAGTGGGAAGAAAGAGTATCCCATCATTGGTATCAGTGGAAAGGAATAGTACCCCATAATTGGTGTCAGTGGGAGGAATAGTGCCCCCCATCATTGGTATCTGTGGGATGAATAGTGCCCCCCATCATTGGTGTCAGTGGGATGAATAGCGCCCCATCATTGGTGTCTGTGGGCAAAATAGCACCTCATCATTGGTTTCAGTGGGACCTTGTGGCAAGCTTACAAAGCACATAGGAGCATGGTACATACTACTACATATACTTTGTTCCCTAGGGGAGAAAATTGTAGTTAATAATCATTGTCTTCTTCCTTTGGGGATGGCTTCCCCTGCCAGGAGAACACAATGGCTCAATGAAAGGAATTTCCCTGTCAACACTATCTGTGTTGAAGGGGGAATCAAGCAAATTTCTTTCCTGAAACACGTGGTCGCAGGAGAGAAATTTGCTCCATCTATGGCCGACCTTAGTTCATACCTACAGGTGTGACTAAGCGTTAGAGTGTTCCTATGCCTCGCATATAGGGTAACCCATACATTTCAGTAGGCTGCTCTATGCACAAGAAATACAGAAAATAAGTCTGACTCTTCTAAAAATGTGTGGCACCATGCGGATTTTGCATGTGTTAAAATGGACGCATTTGAAAATGCGGAGGGGGGGGGGTGCCATTAACAGTTAGTAGCACTGCCATGCATCTGCTAAAGGGAAAAGCATTTCTGTGCGTGATTTTTAACACATTCCTGACACACATAGATGTGAACTTTACCGAACTGTAAGGCAGCAACTTCATAAAGGGGATGTTCTCCCCAAACTGATATAGCAGCATTTGGTAGATGCTGAAGAGGTAAACTAGCTGAAAGTCTCTCCTATCACTTGGCAACTTTATTGATGAGTTCCTGGGTCTGTACACTTGCTGTGCCCATTATGGGGGCTCACACTATCTCTGCTGGATCTTTATTTTATATGGGACACACATAGATAGGCAGGGACACCCAGTGGTGTATTTTGGTTTTGTGCTGCCCTAGGCAAGACTAAAATTGGGCGCCCCCAACTAAATTTGTCCCACCCCTTCCTGTTTAAGATACACCCCTTCATTTGTTATTATTATTGAAGCCCTCAGTTCTGCTTGCAGGCACGCAGACTGGTGGACGGCCCCCTGACCCCCCATTTATTATTCACTGCTTCCCCATCCCCCCATGTATTAAATATACACTGACCCCCCATATATTATATATACACTGACCCCTATGTGCACTGATCCCCCCCCGTCACCCCATGTATTATATATACACTGAACCCCAATATATTATATATACACTGACCCCCATTGTACTATATATACCATAACCCCCAAATATTATATATACACTGACCTCCCATGTATGATATGGGGCTTTTTGGGGGCGACAGACAGATTTTACTCCCGACCCAGTCCACCCTAATAAGACCCAGGAGCATTTTTTGGTGACGCCCCCCAAGGAAAGTGCCGCCCTAGGCCTGGGCCTTGTTGGCCTAGGCCAAGATACAGCGTTGGGGACACCCAAAACTTCTAGGTGGAAAGGAACAGAGCTGGAAATTATGGCGAGGAGATCTTGTTGTTGCAGCATCTAAGATATATAAGCATCCTGGGGCTGGCTCACCAAACCATGCTTAACCTACAACTAAAATAAAACTTTCTGGATGGAGGGACCCTTTGGACTTAAGATTTATTAAAAATTGAATGTTACCTTTGACCAGTTGATCTTCTTCATGGCAGTCTCTGGTGTATACGCTTTCTTTGGCTTCATTCCAAAGGGTAAAACTATTGGTGGTGGAACCATAGGTCCAGGAAATCTTCCACCCCCAAAAGGTGGAGGGGGCCGTGGGCCTCCAAAAAGAGGTGGAGGAGGTGGAGCACCAGGAGGTCCAAAGCCAGGCGGTGGTGGTGGAGGAGGAGGGCATCCCCCTGGAAGAGGTGGAGGTGGGGGAGGACCTGGGATCGCCCCACCAGGAAAAGGTGGTGGTGGAGGTGGGGGTGGAGGTCCTCCACCTGCTGGTGGTGGTGGGGGCCCAGGTTTGGCACCCTGGAACAGAAGACAGAAATAAAACCATAAGTAGACATGGTAATATTGTTATCAATAAATAGGCAGTTCCTCCTTAAATAAACGACTGTACAAACAATGTTATGTAACAATACAATCATTTACAACCAAAGCCATTTCTTAATCCAACTCCAGGATTATTTCCACAAGCCACAACCCTTCCTGCAATCCTCACTTTTTTTTTTCTTCAAAGATTGTCCAGATACCTTAAAACTACACAGTGTGGGTGGTTTTGAGCAGTGCTTGTGTATCGTGTTTGGACGCCCATTGCTGTATGTAAACGACATACCCTAATCTTACAGTACAGGACACAGGCTTCATATTCTTAGACCCTGGGTTATAGGCTTGTTCCTTTAGGTAATTTGCACTGGCAAAGCTTTGAAGGGCACCCCCTCCTGACAAACTCCTATATAATCCCACCTCACTCTGCGAGACCTACCACCCCACTCTGCGAGTGCTAATTTCCTAAGGTGAAAAAAAGGTCTCCTTTATGGGGAAATCTTCATATTTGGATGCCCAACGCCGTCTGTGAACTATAGTTTGGTGAATGCAAGGCTCAAGAAACATAGAAACATAGAAACATAGAAACATAGAATGTGTCGGCAGATAAGAACCATTAGGCCCATCTAGTTTGCCCAATATATCTGAATCCTATGAATAGTCCCTGGCCCTATCTTATATGAAGGATAGCCTTATGCCTATAGAAGTAAAAGTAAGAGAGGATGAGGGACGCTGCACACCACTATCACAACAGGTGAAAGGAAATATGAACAGCCTCAGCTTTGAGCTCCTCCAAGGCCCTTTCTCGGATGCATTTCGCCCCACCCATTGGGGCTTAACCATAGCGCTAGATCATCATTCGCTATGATTAAGCCAGGGCTTAGGAGGAGCTCAATGCTGAGGCCGTTCACATTTCTTTTCACTGGTTGAGCTAGTGGAGTGCAGAGTTTCTGATACCCTCATACCTCCCTGCTTCCCGAATTAAGCATAAGACAGCCTTATATTCCTATATATACCAAATTAGTGTAGCGCTAATAAACAGACAAAAAATGTGCATATGAGTGCCACATAAATCATAAATACACGTGTTGTGACGCAACATAAACAATACAGTCCACAGAAACGTGAGTCTAATAAATGGAGAGCTGTAATCCAAAGACGGAATCCCAACAGATGGTGGGGCAGGAGGGAAGACACCCGTGAAAGGTAATGAGAGCTTACCAGAATATATGGGCCCCCAAATGTGGCAAAAATTTGAAAAGTTCAAGGGGGCCGAATACTTTCGCAAGGCACTGTAGTTTAATTCCACTTTAAAGTTGGTAATTGAGAAAAATCAAACCAAAATGTATTTTTTTCTGGAATCAGGATTTTTTTTTTTTTTTTTTGCTAAAAGAAATGTATGATTTTTTTTCTATGTGACAAAGCATTCATTTTTCCTCCCCTCGGAAAATTATAAGCTTTTACCGAACACCGAACTATTATTGGCCAGCTTTCTCCAATACATGGCCAATCAGCGGTAAATGGTCTATCATTTCTATTAACTGCATTGACTCGGTATCTGGAGAAATATTTGGGCTGGAAATCCATTGCAGATCCCAGATAGAAAAAATAAAAAAAAATCAGGCCAGAGACGCTGAATATAACAAACCGCCGCCGAGCGTTCTCATTTTTATGTTTTGGATGTTCCTGGCAACAGCAGAAAGAGAATATAATTGCGAGAGCCTAAATTATCATCGCAAATCTGTCATGTTCACATTATCACTGCTGCAGAAAATCCATCTGCTGAAATTATTATTATTTTTTTTTTTTTCTCGCAGCCGGGACGAAATGCCAAATGAACTGGAGCTCGCTCTTGCACGTTTCCATGTCACGTGTCGCGTTGAGACGAAAGCTGGTCGTAGACGTGAGATGACAGCAGAGGTGACAGGCTTGAGGATGTGGCAGTGGCATGCAATGCGGGCCAATCACCTTCTATGGATGCCTTAAAGGGACAATCTGATCAAAAGGTATATTTTAGCTGTAAAATGGCGTTGGTGACCAGGGCGAATGGCGACTATACCCTCTCCATCATTTGACAGTGCTTGTGCCTACAGATTGGCTCTTAGACCCAAACACAGGGAAGGAATTGGGGGGTCACATGTACCTATACCTGGAAGAACTAGTTATTGTCACCCAGTGCGATGGAGGCACCTCATCACAGGGATGTAAACTGAGGACATCTGGTCACCCTAACTTAACATGCATTACAGTAAAGCACATGTTCCTGCTATGAGATGATGTCAATAAATCAGAAGGATTTGAGATGGATACCAGTTATATTTGGCTTTGTGATGAAATTAGGGACATTTTTTCTCCAACACAGCCCCCTAAATTTGAGAACTGTCACCGGAAACTGGGGAGGTCTGGTTACCCTAATTTAATATGCGTCATGGTAAAGTATATGTTCCTGCAACAAGATAGTGCGAACACGGGTTCAAAAAGAGAAATGATGTGAAAAGATGCATTTTATATTTGGATTTGGGACCAAATTGAGGACAATTTGTTCTTGGTGACAGCCCCCTAAAATCGAGGACTTTCCCCAGATACTGGGGACATCCGAGCACCCTAATTTAACATGTGCTATGGTAAAGAATATGTTCTTGCAAGGAGATGCTGTGATCAGGCCTCCAAAAATTAAAAGGATGTAAAATAGATAAATGGCTTTAATGTGAAATTGGGGACAATTTTTCTTCCCGAGAACAACCCATTAAGATTGGAGACTGTTCCCCGGATACCGGATATATCTGATCACCCTAATTTAATGTGCATTTCCATAAAGCACATGTTCCTGCAAGGAGATGGTGTGGTCAGCCCGCCAAAAAAGAAGGATGTGATATGGATACAATTTAGGAGATGGTGTTGATGGACCCTCAGTAAATCAGAAGGATGCAAAATTGATAATTTTTGGCTTTGTGATGAAATTGGGGAAATTTTTTCTCCAGCACAGCCCCTAAATTTTAGAATTTGCCCTGGAAACCGGGGAAATCTGGTAAAGCACATGTTCCTGCAACAAGGTAGTGTGAACACGTGTTCGAAAAGATGAAGGATGTGAAATTCATACATTTTATATTTGGCTTTGGGACAAAATTTGGGACATTTTGTTCTTGGTTACAACCCCCTAAAATAGAGGACCGTTCCCAGATACCGGGGACATCTGAGCACCCTAATTTAATGTGCATTACCGTAAAGCACATGTTCCTGCAAGGAGATGGTGCGATCAGCCCGCCAAAAAAGAAGAAGGATTTGATATGGATTCAATTTAGGAGATGGTGTTGATGGACCCTCAGTAAATCAGAAGGATGCAAAAATTGATATTATTTGGCTTTGTGATGAAATTGGGGACATTTTCTCTCCAGCATAACCCCCCAAAATTTGAGAATTTGCCCTGGAAACTGGGGAAATCTGGTAAAGCTCATGTTCCTGCTACAAGGTAGTGTGAACACATGTTCGAAAAGATGAAGGATGTGAAATACATGCATTTTATATTTGGCTTTGGGACATTTTGTTCTTGGTTAAAACCCCCTAAAATAGAGGACTGTCCCCAGATACTGGGGACACCTGAGCACCCTAATTTATTGTGCATTACCGTAAAGCACATGTTCCTGCAAGGAGATGGTGTGATCAGCCTGCCAAAAAATCAGAAGGATGGGATATGGATACAATTTATATTTTTGTTTTGGTACAAAATCTGGGACATTTTTTAGTACAATTCCTTAAAATCGGGAATAGCCCCCCGGAAACCGGGGATGCCTGGTTACAGCAATTTAACCTGCGTTACAGTAAAGCACATGTTCCTTCAACAAGATGGGGTGAATGAGCCCTCAAAAATCAGAAGGCTGTGAAATGGATAAAATTTAAAAATAACTTTGGGATAAAATCGGGGACATTTTTTTCCTGGTGATAGTCCCTGAAAACTGGGGACATTTGGTCACCCTTTTTTAGCGTATGTTACTTTAAAGCACATATTCCTGCAATTAGATGGTGTGATATGTCCCTCAATAAGCAGAAGGATGTGAAATGGATACAATTTATATTTGGCTTTGGGAAGCAATCGGGACATTTTGTTTCCTGGCTAAAATTGAGAACTATCCCCAGAAACTGGGGGTGTCTGGTTACCCCAATTTAATGTGTATATGGATAAAACACATTTCTGGAAATGGATACAATTTATAACTGGCTTTGGGACAAAGTTGGGGACCGTTTTCCTGGTCACAGCCTCCTGAAATTGAGGAATGTCCCCAGAAACTGGGGGTGTCTGGCACGGCACACATAAATCTGGAACTGTCACCAGAAACTGAGGACGCCTGATTGCCGTAATTTCACCTGTGTTATGGTAAGCACATATTCCTGCAATGAGATGGTGTAAATAGGGCCTCAAAAACAGAAGGATGTGAAATGGATACAGTTTATATCTGGCTTTGGGGCAAAACTGGGAACGTTTTTTTTCCCGGGCACATCCCCCTAAAATTGAGGAATGACCCCAGAAACTGGACATTTTACAGCAACATGGTGTGAATTGCACCTCTAAAAGCAGAAGGATGTCAAATGGACACAATTTATATTTGGCTTTGGGATGATATCAGGGACATTTTTGTTATCGAGCATGGCCGCTAAAATTGAGGACAGTCCCCAGAGACTGGAGGCATCAGGTCACCCCGGTTGAATATGCGTTATGATAAAGCACATGTCCCTTACAAAACAGAAGGATGTGAAATGGATACAATTTATATTTGGCTTTGGGATGAAATCAGGAAAAACATTTTTTCATGGGCACATACCCCTAAAATTGAGAATTGTCCCCAGAAACTGGGGGCGTGTGGTCACCCCAATGTAATGTACATTATAATAATGTACATGTTCCTGTGATGAGATGGTGCGAATGGACTCTCAAAAAGCAGAAGGATGTAAAATGGATACAATTTATATTTGGTTTTGGGAAGCAATCGGGGACATTTTATTTCCTGGCTAAAATTGAGAACTATCCCCGGAAACTGGGGGTGTCTGGTTACCCCAATTTAATGCGTATTATTATAAAACATGTTTCTGGAATTGGATACAAATTATAATTGGCTTTGGGACAAAATTGGGGACCTTTTTCCTGGTCACAGCCTCCTGAAATTGAGGAATGTCCCCAGGAACTGGGGGGTGTCTGGCACGGCGCACTAAAATCTGGAACTGTCCCCAAAAATTGGAACTGTCCCCAGAAACTGGGGATGCCTGATCGCTGTAATTTAACCTGTGTTATGGTAAAGCACATATTCCTGCAATGAGATGGTGTAAATGGGGCCTCAAAAAGTAGAAGGATGTGAAATGGATACAATTTATATCTTTGGGGCAAAACTGGGAACGTTTTTTTCCCGGGCACATCCCCCTAAAATTGAGTAATGACCCCAGAAACTGGACTTTCTGCAACAATATGGTGTGAATGGGACCTCTAAATGCAGGACCTCTAAATGTGAAATTGATACAATTTATATTTGGCTTTGAGATTAACATTTTTGTTCCTGGGCACGGCTCACTAAAATTGAGGACAGTCTCTAGAAACTGGGGGATCCTGGTCACCACAATTGAATGTGCATTATTACAAAGAACATGTTTCTGACATTTTTGTTCCTGGGTACGGCCCGCTAAAATTAAGAAATGTGCCCAGGAACTGGTCACCTTGATTTAATGTGCGTTATGATAAATCCCATTTTCCTTAAAAAGCAGAAGGAAGTGAGATGGATACAATTTATATTTGACTTTGGGACAAAATTGGTGACATTTTTTCCCAGTAACGGCCCGCTAAAATTGAGGACTGTCCCCAGAAACTGGGGGCATCTGGTCAACCAAATTTAATATTTGTTATAATAAAGCACGTTTCTGTAACAAGATTGTGTAAATGGGACCTCAAAAAGCAAGAGGATATGAAATGGATACAATTTATACACTGCTTGGCCAAAAAAAAAGGTTGCCACCAAAAGAAAAAAAAAAAAATAGGTCACACACACACTAATATTTTGTTGGCTTTGATTACGGCACGCATTCACTGTGGCATTGTTTCCATAAGCTTCTGCAATGTCACAAGATTTTTGTCCCTCCAGTGTTGCATTCATTTTTCACCAAGCTCTTGTATTGATGATGGGAGAGTCGGAGCGCTGCGCAAATCCTTCTCCAGCACATCCCAAAGATTCTCAATGGGGGAAAGTTCTGGACTCTGTGGTAGGGATCGACCGATATCGTTTTTTCATTGCCGATATCTATATTTTGGTCATCGCGTATCGGTATCGGCCGATAGAGGCCGATATTTTCGTACATTTAAAAACATTTTTTTTTTTTACTTGACAGGTACTCTTGTGGAGGGATCCGGGGGTCAAAAAGAACCCAAACCCCTCCTCTGCACTTAAAAGCATTCAAAACGTCAAGTTTGGCTGTTTTGAATGCGGTCATTTTTGTGAATCTGGCGCAGAGTACCCGGAAGTGATGTCATGACATCACTTCTGGGTTTTTGCATGGAGACCTGATCAGAGCCGAATGGGACGGGAGACCCGGGCAAGCCGCAGAAGGCGGCGGGAGGGAGGGGACGTCCCCGCCCGTTCCTTGTAATGACAGCCAAGTGGCTTCTCAGCTGCATCGGTTATCATTACAAGACAGCCGACCGTCGGCTATGGACGCCGGTACCGGGGTGATGCCTCTAGCTGCAGGCATCACTCCAGTACAAGCACTTTGGTGGCCGATTCCGATATATCGGGAAAAGTGCATACCGGCCCTCAAAATATTGGCTGTCGATAATCGGTCGATCCCTACTCTGTGGTGGCCAATCCATGTGTGAAAATGATGTCTCATGCTCCCTGAACCACAATTTGAGCACGATGAAACCTGGCTTTGTTATTTTGGAATTTGTCTGTGCCTTAAGGGAAGAAAAAATCCATTGATGGAATAACCTGGTCATTCAGTATATTCAGGTAGTCAGCTGACCTCATTCTTTGGGCACATCCAATAGGAGAGTTACTGCATGCTTAGCTTAGTTAGTTGCTTAGTTAATTCCAGGTGGCGACTTTTTTTTTGACCAGGTAGTGTATAATCCCCACAAGTGAATAGCATCCTCAGTGAGTATAGGAAAGATTCCTCTCCACCAGCATGCAGACGCACTATACACTCACCAGACTTAATTGACCCCTATCACAGGGAGTCAAATTGTCAAATCGCGCATATGGGAAAATCCAAGATGTCATACATGAGGTCACAGGAATGATTTCAAACCGCTGCTGTCATCAATTCAATATGTATATAAATAGTGTATTCAAAGCTCCAGTGTTGCCATATATAGAGAGGATGTCAGACATAGACTGACGAAACGGCGTTGGGTGGTGTTTGAGATAAGTAATTTCCGGTCAGCTGGAACACAGGTGGAGGACAAACTGGCGATTCCTATACAATAGATGCTGATCCCTGTCTTCTTTGATGTAAGTGCAATACAACCTTCTTTTTTAAATAAATGATTTGAAATACTGCACCATGAGAGTGTTTCTTCCTCTCCCTCTCTATATGGCAACACTGGAGCTTTGAATACGCTATTTGAACAATGTAGGCTATGTGGGACTTTAAGTGAGACACCAGCAGGTAATGCCCAGCGTCTCCATCCCTGTATCAGAAAAAACGAAAATTGAAAGGATTAAAAGAGGTGCATGGAAGCCAGCCAGCCCCCAGTCTGATGTATTCACCCTCCAGTCTGCCACCAACCAAGTAGACCTGTTAATGATATATAAAGAACAGGGGTTTAGTTGACACATATGTGCAAATGCATGTGTAAGCTGCAGGGCCACTACACGGCACCCTGTGTTACCTGCAGTACTAACACCTTCTAATTTGAGTGTCTCCACAATGGAAGCACACGGCTGATAATGGATGGATGGGAGACAGCTGGGAAGGAGGCAGCCCATAGATGGGGGTGGGTTGGGGGAGGTTTGGGCTGCCTCCTTCCCACCTGTCTCCCATCCATCCATTAGCAGCCATGTGCTTCCATTGTCGAGACACATTTAAATTAGAAAGTGTTAGGACTGCAGGTAACACAGGGTGCCGTGTAGTGGCCCTGCAGCTTACACATGCGTTTGCAAATGCGTGTCAACTAAACCCCTGTTCTTTATTTATATAGTGAGACAGGTCTACTTGGTTGGTGGCAGACTGGATGGTGAGTACATCAGACTGGGGGCTGGCTGGCTTCCATGCACCTCTTTTAATCCTTTCAATTTTCCTTGTTTTTGAATACGCTATTTGGCTTTGGTACTCAGTCAGGGACATTTTTTTTCTCTGGTCACGGCCCACTAAAATTGAGGACTGTCCCCAGAAACTGGGGTTGTCTGGTCACCCCCAAGTAATATGCCTTATAATAAAGCACATTTCTGCAACAAGATGGTGTGAATGAGACCTCAAAAAGCAGAAGGATGTGAAATGGATACAATTTAAATTTGGCTTTGAGATGAAATCAAGGGGCATTTTTATTTTTTTTTCTCCGGGGACATCTGGTCACCCTTATTTAACGTGCATTAAAGTAAAGCACGTGTTCCTGCGATGAGATGGCGTGAACGGACCCTAAAAAAACCAGAAGGATGTGAAATTGATAGAATGTATTTTTGGCTCTGGTTCCTTTATAAAGGACAGTGAAGAACACAAAGTCTTTCCTGTGCCTCTGCTCTGTACACTCTGCAGCCTCCACAATCCGGATAAAAGTGACTTGTCAGCAGCCCTGTTTGTGAACAAAGCGCAATTTCTGAAAAGCCCCGAACTGAGAACTTAAGCCACCAACAAAAAAAAACATTCCCGTCTATCTTCCAACCGCTGCTTCCTTGCATCGCCGAAAATCAAAACTTGCCAAGTTTGAAGAATTGATGTGCAGGATCCTTCCTCTGTCTTTACAATAATACCCCTTACTCCTTACAGGAAGACCGTGCGGCCATAAGGCACCGCGCTATTCTTTACCCATCTATATATGGAAATACAAAGCCATTGATTCCTGGGAATTTGCTAAATCCCGGCATGGAGAACGGGCTGTCACATAGACTCCCATTTGTCTTCCTCATCTTCGTTCACTTGGCACCTTTGGGATTGGAAGACGGCTTGTGACCCTTTTCAAAATCACAATGTTATAAGAAATTGGTTTTCTTGGTATTTTTCCTACTAAAGTGTTAAAAAAAAAGGTAAAACGTTTGCTATTTATCCACTGTGGAACTACAAATTCCAGCATGACTATGAACATTTACCAGCCACCTTGCTAGTACCGGGTTGAACCCTCCCTTTTGCTTTTAGAACTGCCTTCATTCTTCATGGCATAGATTCAGCGAGGTTTAAACAGATTTTGCTCCATAGTGACATGATAGCATCACGCAGTTACTGCAGATTTGTTGGCTACACATCCATAATGCCAATCTCCCATTCCACCGCATCTCAAAGGTGCTCTATTGGTAGACAAGGAAGGAGAAAGGCACCTCTGAGTGTAGCAGATACCACTTTATTACGCAAAACAATGAGCAAGCTTACACTGACTGATCTGATGAAGGAGCACATCTGCGCATGCTCCGAAACGCGTTACCGCCCACCCACGTCACCACGCTTGGTCCACTAGCGAGGCATGCGTTCCACCGCAGCCTTGCATTGATTCACAGCTCCTGATTGGGCTTCCCCTTGGCATCATCTCCCTACTGCTGGAAAGTCGGAGGACCGGACAAGCCGCAGACCAGGAAGAGTCCCCGAGCCATGAGGACACATGCCATCTTCAGTGTAAGTTTGCTCATCATTTTGTGTAATAAAGTGATATCTGCTACACTCAGAGGCGCCTTTCTCCTTCCTTGTCTACCAGTTGGAATTGCTTCTTCCTCCTAAGAGCTGCCCTCAGTGTCAGCATGGTACACTTGTACACCATCAGAAGTCCACCCACCTGTCTGGTGTCCCTTCCCCCCACCAAGACTAAACTGGAGAACTGGCTTCTCAAGGGGAGGCGCCCAACAAACATTTTTCCAAAGGTGCTCTATTGGATGAGATGTGGTGAGTGTGGAGGCCATTGGAGTACAGTGACCTCATTGTCATGGTGAAGAAACCAGTGGTGAGATGATTTGAGCTTTGTGACATGGTGCATTATCCTGCTGGAAGGAGCCATCAGAAGATGGGGACACTTAGTCATAAAGGGATGGACACGGTCAGCAACAATACTCAGGGAGGCCGTAGCGTTTAAACAATGCCCAGTTGGTACTAAGGGGCCCAAAGTGTGCCAAGAAAATATCCCCCACACCATTACACCACCAGCCTGAACCATTGATACAAGGCAGGATGGATCCATGCTTTCATGTTTACACCAAATTCTGACCCTTCCATCTGAATGTCTCAGCTGAAATTGAGACTCATCAGACCAGTCAACATTTTTCCAATCTTCTATTGTCCAATTTTGGTGAGCCTGTGTGAATTGTAGCCTCGGTTTCCTGTTCTTAGCTGACAGGAGTGGCACCTTGTGTGGTCTTCTGCTGCTGAAGCCCATTTGCTTCAAGGTTTGATGTGTTGTGTGTTCAGAGATGGTATTTTGCATACCTTGGTTGTAACCAGTGGGTATTTGAGTGACTGTTGCCTTTCTATCATCTGGAACCAGTCTGCCCATTCTCCTCTGACCTCTGACATCAACAAGGCATGTTCCTCCACACAGCTGCCACTCACTGGATATTTTCTCTTTTTTCCACCATTCTCTGTAAACCCGACAGATGGTTGTGTGTGAAAATCCCAGAAATACTCAGACCAGCCCGTCTGGCACCAACAACCATGCCACGTTCAAAGTCACTTCAATCCCCTTTCTTCCCCGGTCTGATGCTCGGTTTGAACTTCAGCAAGTCTTCTTCACCACGTCTAGATGCCTAAATGCATTGAGTTGCTGCCCTGTTAATTGCTGATTAGCAATTTGTGTTACCAAGCAATTGAACAGGTGTACCTAATAAAGTAGCTGGTGAGTGTAGATCAGAGCTATTCAACTCGGGCCCCTGAGGGCCACATACAGTATATGCTGGTTTCAATATTTCTTGCTTACGTTGCTGAGCAACCAGCAGTAGAAAAGCCACAATTGTTTGTGAATCATTGCCATTACGACAGTAGATACTGCGAGGCCAGGAGCTTTGGACACTACTATATAACTATGTAAATTCCCAATGAGCACAACTGATTTAGTATTATTTTGTAACAATCTAGACCAGTGGTGGTAAACTTTCTTATGGGGCCTCTCAACTGCTGCTTATGACATCCTCAAAGGGCCACACAAGGTTCAGTAAATGTAATGCTACAGAAAGGTGTCAGGAACTACAGGCATGATACAAGAGATCTTCAGAGACTACAAGTATGCTGCAGGAGAGGGTTAGAGAGTGCAGACATGCTACAAGAGATGGTCAGAGACTACAGGCATGCTACAAGAGATGGCCAGAGACTACAACTATGCTGCAGAAGGTGGTCAGAGACTGCAGGCATGCTACAAGAGATGGTCAGAGACTACAAGTATGCTGCAGAAGGTGGTCAGAGACTGCAGGCATGCTGCAGGAGATGGTCAGAGACTGCAAACATGCTACAAGTGATGGTCAGAGACTACAGGCATGCTGTAGAAGATGGTCAGAGACTACAAGTATGCTACAAGAGATGGGCAGAGACTACAAGTATGCTGCAGAAGGTGGTCAGAGACTGCAGGCATGCTACAGAGATGATCAGGGACTACAAGTATACTGCAGAAGAGGGTCAGATAATACAGGCATGCTACAAGAGATGGTCAGAGACTACAAGTATGCTGTAAGAGAGGGTCAGAGAGTGCAGACATGCTACAAGAGATGGGCAGAGACTACAAGTATGCTACAAGAGATGGGCAGAGACTACAGATATGCTACAAGAGATGGTCAGAGACTACAAGTATGCTGCAGAAGGTGGTCAGAGACTGCAGTCATGCTACAAGGGATGGTCAGAGACTGCAGGCATGCTGCAGGAGATGGTCAGAGACTGTAAACACGATACAAGAGATCTTCAGAGACTACAGGCATGCTGGAGGAGATGGTCAGAGACTACAAGTATGCTACAAGAGATGGGCAGAGACTACAAGTATGCTGCAAGAGATGGTCAGGGACTACAAGTATACTGCAGGAGACAGTCAGAGAATACAGGCATGCTACAAGAGATGGTCAGAGAATACAAGTATGTTGCAGAAGGTGGTCAGAGACTGCAGGCATGCTACAAGTGATGGTCAGAGACTACAGGTATGCTACAGGAGATGGTCAGAGCTGCGGGATACAATAAAATTCATGTACTGTATATTGCATTTTTCCCAACGCAATCTACATCCCGATGGACGACCTGTACACCTGAATCCACAGTGAAGCTTTAACAAGGATCTGTGATTTAAGAATACAAAGCACATCACTATACAAAGGCGGAGACAGCTCCTGGACTCTCCATGGGTTTTACAATGCACTTGAAAGTGGATTTATGATTAAAAATTTAACTTCAGATAAATCAATAAGTCCCATGTCAGCCCTGCCAAATCATGTTACATGTGGAGTGAAAAAGTATCTTTTTCACGTCATGAATATAAACACAACTCAGAGCTCTGTTCTGTGCCTTCCAATCCAGGGCAAAGCTGGCACAGGTCAAGTTGCCAGGGTGCATTGTGGATGTACGACATTATTAAAGATTGCAGTATTCAGTTATAGCATCCATTCTACAGTGTTCAGTGATATCATAGGATACGCAGGGAACAAAGTTTGTGTTAATGATTATTTCATCGCTCCCAACTGTCCCGGATTTGGAGGGACTTCATCGCTCCCAACTGTCCCGGATTTGGAGGGACTGTCCCAGATTTAAAACAAAGTCCCTCCGTCCCGCTTTCCTCCTGTATATAAAATGCACTTTTTATCTTTATAAAAAGTATTTCCCAGTGCTAAACCTTTCATCCAATTTCTAAATCGCTGCATTTGTAAAGTTCAAAAGCCAATATAAAGGAATAGTAGGGGTAAAAAAGCACTTGTGAGTTTACCTTATCTTTTGCTTAACTGCTTAAGGACTGCCCCTTGTACATATACTGCGTCAGGGCGACCCTTTTTAGCGCAAAATCAAAACTTTTTTCTTCCAGGCCTCTGGCTTGTGCGGCGCCACCAGTGATCTGCACCCACTGTGATTGGACACAGCGGAAGCCAACCAGCAGGTCCGGCGGACCAGGCCATTTTTTGCGACAAAGCACTGCATTATTTAACTGACAGTTGCGTATACGTGCGACGCTGTACCCAAATAAAATTGATGTCCTTTTTGTCCCACAAATAGAGCTTTCTTTTGGTGGTATTTGATCACCTGTGCTATTTTTATTTTTTGCGCTAAAAACAAAAAAAAGCGACAATTCTGAAAAAAAAATATATATTTTTTTCACTTTCTGCTATATAACACCCCCCCCCCCCCCCAAAAAAAAAAAAAAAAGTAACAATCTAGTTTTTTCATCCTTTTAGGCCAATTTGTATTCTGCTACATATTTTTGGTAAAAAAAAATCCCAATAATAATAAAAGAATAACATTTTGATTGGTTTTGCGCAAAAGTTATCACGTCTACAAACTACGGGAAAGATTTATGTTATTTTTATTTCTTTTTTTTACTAGTACTGGCAGCGATCTGCGATTTTTAGCGGGACTTCAACATTGCGGCGGACAGATCGGACCCCTAACTGACATTTTTGACACTTTGACATTTTTGGGGGTACAAGTGACATTACTGCAGTAATCAGTGCTAAAAATATGCACTGTCACTGTACTAATGACACTGGCACTGGGTTAACCAATGGGTGATCAAAGGGTTAAGTGTGAGCCTAGGGGAGTGTTTCTAATTGTGTGGCGAATGGACTTTTTAGCAGGATTGCGGCGGACAGATCGGACCCCTAACTGAAATTTTTGACACTTTTGGGGGGACCAGTGACATTACTACAGTAATCAGTGCTAAAAATATGCACTGTTACTGTAATAATGACACTGGCAGGGAACGGGTTAACCCAGGGGTGATCAAAGGGTTAATTGTTTATGCCTAGGGGGTGTATTCTTACTGTATGGGGGAGGGACTTGTGAAATGATCATAGAGATCTGTGTTCCTATATACAGTATCTCACAAAAGTAAGTACACCCCTCACATTTTTATAAATATTTTATTCTATCTTTTCATGTGACAACACTGAAGAAAAATGGATTTTTGTAAGAACTTACCGTAAAATCCTTTTCTCTTAAGCTCATTGACAGACGTAGTCTTCTTGATTCTCAAGAGCTGGGTTATGTTGTCTCCGCAGGAGTAGGACTAGGCAGAATGACAAAAACGTTCTGGCTCCACCCTAGGGGGCAGTCCCTGAGGGTATATCCTCCCTCTCTCTGCTACAGGGAATCAGTTCTGTTTAAAGCAGTACAGAGAAATTAACCCAACCCAACTCAATGATAGAGGGGCGGGTACTACGTCTGTCAATGAGCTTAAGAGAAAAGGATTTTACGGTAAGTTCTTACAAAAATCCATTTTTCTCTATCGCTCATTGACAGACGTAGTCTTCTTGATTCTCAAGAGCTGGGACATCCAGAAGCAGTGCCACAAATGAGGGGTGGGATTGACAAAATCAAATCCAATCTAGTAGGCCCAACCGGTGCCAAACTAGAAGTTTTAAAGGCTCATTATAAACAAAGAATGAGACTAAAGAAAAAATTTTCCAACGGAAAAAAAACCCTCGAGGTAGACCACTGGTCTCCTCAAATTGCGGCCTGCAAAACCTTGCGGCCAAATGAGGCATCAGACGATGCCATTACATCAATTTTATAATGTTTGGAGAAGGTATGCACCGACGACCAGGTAGCCGCCTTGCACACCTGGACCACTGACGCCTGATGGCGAAAGGCCCATGACGCACTAAGTGCCCGAGTGGAGTGCGCCTTAACAGGGAACGGGGGCTCCCGACCCTTAATAGAATAAGCCTGCACTATCGTCTGTCTGATCCATCTGGAAATGGTCGCGGCAGATGCAGGCAACCCCTTTTTGGGTCCATCTGGGATCACAAAAAGTGAATCCGTCTTGCGAAACGAGTCTGTCGTTTTCAAGTATACCCTGATCGCCCGGACCACATCCAAGGAGTGCAAAGCAAATCCCCGAGGATGACTGGGCTTAGGACACAGGGAAGGTAATACAATTTCTTCATTCAGATGAAATTCTGAAACCACTTTTGGTAGGAAGGATGGATTCGGACGAAGAACCACCTTATCTCTATGAACCACCAGATATGGTGAACGACAAGATAATGCGGCCAGTTCTGACACCCTGCGTGCAGAAGTAATAGCCACCAAGAAGGCCACCTTCTGGGACAACGTGGGTAGAGGAATCTCCCTAATATCTTCAAAGGGAGGTTTCTGAAGAACCGACAACACTAAATTAAGATCCCAGGGGGGTAACGGCGCGTGCACTGGCGGAGCCAGATGTCGCACCCCCTGGATGAAATTCCGCACCAAGGAATGAGTAGCCAAAGGCTTCTGAAAGAAGATGGCTAATGCTGAGACCTGACCCTTGATAGTACTCAAGGCCAGTTTCTGCTCAACCCCTTGTTGCAGAAAAGCCAATATTCGACTAATCGAATAAGACCGAGGACGGAACCCCAAAGGTTCACACCATGCAATGTAGGACTTCCATGTGCGATGATAAATCTTTCTGGAAGTCGCTTTCCTTGCTTCAACTAGAGTAGGAATAACTGAAGCTGACAAACCTTTGTCCTTCAGCACCTGGGTCTCAATAGCCAGGCCGTTAAAGCCAGCGATCGTAAAGCAGGATGGAGGATCGGTCCCTGAGACAGTAGATCCTCTCTGAGAGGAAGTCTCCACGGGACGTCCGCCACCAGTCTGACCATGTCGGCGTACCAAGCTCGACGAGGCCAGTCCGGAGCTACCAGGATTACTGGGATTCCTTCCTCCTCTACCCTGCGAAGAAGTCTTGGCAGTAACGCGAGAGGAGGGAAGGCATATATTAGCTGGTATTGCCCCCACGGGGCGATCAGTGCGTCTGCGGTTTCTGCTAGAGGATCGCGGGAGCGAGCCACGAATCTCTGAACTTTCCTGTTGAATCGTGATGCCAACAGATCCACATCCGGTGTGCCCCACCGTAGGCACAACTGGTGGAAAACGTCTGGATGGAGGGACCATTCCCCCTGATCCAGGGTCTGACGGCTGAGATAATCTGCCTGCCAATTCTCCACCCCCGGAATGAACACCGCAGAGATTGCTGGAACAAATCGTTCCGCCCAGCGAAGAATGCAAGCCACTTCTTTGGCCGCTCGGACACTCTTGGTGCCCCCCTGGTGATTGACATAAGCCACGGCCGTGGCATTGTCCGACTGGATCCGAACCGGGCTGCCCTGGAGCTGCTCGGTCCAGAGAATCAGACAAAGTCTGATCGCTCTCAGTTCCAATACATTTATCGGTAATCTGGATTCTTCCGGGGACCAAAGTCCCTGGGCAGATAATTGACCGAGAATTCCTCCCCATCCGGATAGACTGGCATCCGTGGTCACTATCGTCCAATATATTGGCAGAAATGACTTTCCCTGGCTGAGCATCGGAGACCGAAGCCACCAAACCAGAGACTCTCTGGTCTGTTTGCTCAATCGTATCTGATTGTCCAGGGATTCCGGATTCCGATTCCATCTGAGGAGAATCTCTTGCTGAAGAATTCGGGTATGGGACTGGGCAAATGGGACTGCTTCGAATGAAGCCACCATCAACCCCAGAACCCTCATGCACGTCCGAAGGGAAGACCAGCTGTTGGACAGTAACAACTGGACTGCTGATTGAATCTTTCGAAGTTTCCCTACCGGAAGGAAAACTCTCGTCCTGACTGTGTCTAGAATTAGACCCAGATATTCGAGCCTCTGGGTGGGAACCAGAAATGACTTTTGCTGGTTCACCAGCCACCCGAATTCCTGTAAAGAAATCATAGTAATTTCTATGTTTTGTAGCAAGGTCTGAGGAGATTCTGCATGAAGCAGAAGATCGTCTAGGTAACCTAGAATCGATATACCTCTTTGGCGCAGAAGTGCCAACATAGGGGCCAACACCTTTGTGAAGACCCGCGGAGCCGTGGCGAGACCGAAAGGTAACGCCACAAACTGATAGTGGTTCTCCTCTACGGAAAAGCGTAGAAAACGCTGATGTCCTGCGAAAATGGGAATGTGAAGATAGGCGTCCTTGATGTCTATGGACGCTAGGACATCCCCTGGATGCAGGAAGGCTGCTACCGTGCGAATGGACTCCATTCTGAATCTTCTTATGTTGACGAAAGAATTGAGCGCTCTTAAGTCCAGAATTGGACGCACTTTGCCCTCTTTCCTGGGTATTGTAAACAGGTTTGAATAAAACCCTTGAAACCGTTCTGTCCAAGGAACGTGGACTACCACTCCTTGTTGTAGTAGATCTGTGACTGCTCTCCGCAGATCTTCTAGACGATCCGGAGATAGTCGGATATTGGAAGGGAAGAATCGCGCCGGTGGGAGAGATCGAAACTCGATCTTGTACCCTGACTTTATGACTTCGCAAACCCATTTGTCCGGGATTCTGGAAAGCCATGGATCCGGGAACCGGCGAAGACGTCCCCCCACCCCAGTTATGGGTGGGGGCGCACCTTCAGGCTTTGGATGGTTTATCTTCGGGTCTGGAGGGGGCGGGCTTTTGCTTGCCCGACCACCGACCCCTGACGCCTCCTGCAGGAGCTTTGGAGGACTTAGTTTTTTCACCCGCTGGACGAAAAAACCTCTTGTGAGCAGAAAAAGAAGGCCCTCGTCTTTGACGAGTTCCTTTACCTTTAAAATTTTGCGGTAAAAAGGTGCTTTTTCCACCGGTGAGATCCTTAATGATCTCATCTAAGTTGGCTCCAAATAGACGTTCTCCTGAAAAGGGGATATTAGCCAATGCTTTCTTGGAACCTTGGTCGGCTATCCAACCTTTTAGCCACAGTGTGCGCCTGAGAACCACTGCTGAGACTGATGCTCGCGCCATTAATGGAGTGGCGTCTAACGCCGCATCACATACAAACTGTAACCCCTGTATCATTTGTTCCAACAAATCTGATACCGCCTGAGGGACTTCTTCTAAGTCCCGGCGTAACCACTTGGTCCATTCAGTTACAGCCTGCGAAACCAGACCAATAGCAATTATTGGCCTGAAAGCTGATCCAATCAAGGAAAACATGGTGCGAGACATAGCTTCTATCTTGCGATCCACTGGATCTTTAAAAGACGGAGCGTCTTCCAAAGGAATAACCGTGGCTTTATTCAATCTAGCAATTGGTGAATCCACCACAGGTGGTTCTGTCCATTTCTTAATAAGGGTTTCCTCAAACGGATAACGCCTGTCAATGCGTTTGGAAATATTAAAAGTGCGTTTTGGCAGACGCCATTCTTCATCGATTGGATTGCCAAAACATTTGGGCAATGGAAAAACCTTTGCCACTTTGATGCGCTTTTTAGTCCCAAAAGGGATCTCAGTTTCAGCTATTTCTGATGGAATACCCTGTAACCTTAAAGTCTCTTGAACAGATACAATGAGTGCGTTTACCAACGCTTCCTCTCGGGCTATGGCTGATGCCGAAACATCCTCCTCACTGTCTGAAGAGACAGGACCCGAGACACCAATACCAGATGAAGTACCTGCAACTGCAGAAATAGGCTCAGAGTCTGAATCCGAGGTTTCAGATAATAAGGGGTTAGGCGGGGGTCGCTTTCTTGCGCCCTGTCCCTGACAAGCCACTTCCACCCGGGACACAAAAGTTTCCATAATGGCTGACAAAGATTCAATTGTCAATGGGGTGCTGGAGGATCCCGCAGACCCCTCGAGGGGATCCGGAGGAGATACATGAGTGGCAGGGTCCATGTTAATACAGGACACTTTTGCCAGCAATAAACAAAAAAACTTTTTCTTTTTTTTTTTTTTTTTTTTTTTTTGTGTGTCTCCCCCTAGCGCAATAGCGCCCCTCAGAGTACCTGCTTCTCGACCCAGAGAGAGAGAGAGAGGGACCCCCAAGGCTCACCAACCGATGCAGAGCAGTTTCCAACAAACTGCAGCCAGCGTCTGTCTTACACAGACTGGAAGGAGCTGTTTGCTTTTTCCCGGGCAGAAGGCGTGGCTCCGCCCCCTGTGTACGCCTTCCGGCGTTCCCAGCCCTCCACGAGGAAGCTGGGCTCACAAAACATGGCCGCCCCCATAGAAGAGACATAAGACTCCAAAAACATGGCGGCCGGCGTGACCTGAGGACATACATGCATTCGGTCTACGGCAAAATGGCGGCGGACCGCCGATATCGTCTTCCCAGCACATCCACCTGCACTCTGCTGAGAGGTGACATATGGATCTACAGAGATACACTGCACATAAGGTAGGATTATACCTCCTATGTTTGCTGTAATGTTACAGTCTGCTGGGTAGAGTGTTAGCTCTTGAACCAAGTCCACTTCCCACAACACATGCTGTATTACAAGGGGGACTTGTAAGTGTCAGATATATACTGACCATATA
Organism: Pelophylax lessonae; assembly: GCF_965119305.1. NCBI lineage: Eukaryota > Metazoa > Chordata > Amphibia > Anura > Ranidae > Pelophylax > Pelophylax lessonae. The sequence goes on from NC_138774.1 coordinate 23,905,254, forward strand.
TGGAGGGGCCCATAATATATACTGCCTCATAAATGAGGAAAAAAAGGGAACGTTTTACTCACCATACCGAACCGACAGGCACCCTCTCTTCATAATACCCTCTCCACCAAGGTGGGGGTTTGTGGACGCCTCGACTCTCTGGTCCTGGCGTCCAAGCGAGCTTTTAACTCGCAAAGTCAGTCCCTTTACTGGGACTCCGTCGCGGCCGACTCAGCGCACTGGTCTGCACGCGCTTTTAGGCAGAGACCGGGGTGACCACTGGATTCACATCCAGCCCGTCGCCCGGCCCCGCATACTTACTTGAATATGTCGCGGCCGACCAAGCGCAATGCCTGGTCTGCACGCGCTCGTAGGCCGGCTGGGGTGACCACAAGTGTCGCCCAGTCCGGCATCTTTGCTTGAAGATCTCACAGGAAAAAAACACTGGAGAAAACTACCTAAAAAATGTCTTTTTCTTAAAGAAAAAAAGTCTTGCCAGGACCAAAAGATCCCAGCAAGGAACTTAGGTCCTTACTCCTGACTAGACAGAAAAAAACTGATTCCCTGTAGCAGAGAGAGGGAGGATATACCCTCAGGGACTGCCCCCTAGGGTGGAGCCAGAACGTTTTTGTCATTCTGCCTAGTCCTACTCCTGCGGAGACAACATAACCCAGCTCTTGAGAATCAAGAAGACTACGTCTGTCAATGAGCGATAGAGAAATGACACTTTGCTACAATGTAAAGTAGTGAGTGTACAGCTTGTATAACAGTGTAAATTTACTGTCCCCTCAAAATAACTCAACACACAGCCATTAATGTCAAAACCGCTGGCAACAAAAGTGAGTACACCCCCTAAGTGAAAATGTCCAAAGTCGCTCAGCCGAGCCAGCCTGTCGCAGTATATATGCGGCGGGCAAGTGGTTAAAGTTCATGTGCGTGTGAAGGCAGGCGTCCCAATACTTTTGGTAAATATAGATATTTACCCAAAACAGATAAATCGAGCCATTAACCCCCTGCGTTTTATGGGATTTCTGTAAACGGCCTAACCTGATCCACCCAGACTCCAGGAATCAATTAATAAATAATCCCTATGTATAATTCAAGTCTTGCCATGCGGCTCCCTTCGCCGTCCGTTTCCTGGCAAGGCGGCGTTCAGGAACGAGATTGATCAATAGCAAATTGCCACTGATTAGATTCTTAACCTACACGCTCAATTTAGGCCCCTTTTATTGTCGGCATTAAAAAAATAAAAATAAAAGAAGTCGTTCAAGACGCTAATGACAGCGATAAAAACACTTTTTTTAATTCCTCGGCAATTTAAGCAAACTTCGTCTGCGTCAATGCGGTCAGGCTCGCCTTGGTAATGAGCCTTACAAATCACGTCCAGAAATCGATTGCTAGCAGTCGGGGTCAGAGAGGGGAGCAGACTGCGCAGGAGGCGGCTGATCCGAAAAGGTTTTTTTTTTTTTTTATTCGGATGCCAAACTTTTATCGGGGGCGGCCCTCTAGGGTGTTGAGTTTGAGGAACAAAAGTTCTTTTTCTAAGGAAAACTTCAGGCAGATACAAATGACACAAATTAAAGCAGCTCTGTATTAAAGAATAGGTCATTAAATAAATATTATTTTTTAACCACATCCGCTCCGGTGATTTTTCATGACCAGGGCGTTTTTTTGCTATTCAGCACTGTGCTACTTTAACCACTTCCATACCAGGCCATTTTTGGCACTCCGCTCCTACATGTAAAAATCATCAATTACTCAAAACCCCCAGACATTCTATATATATATATATATATATATATATATATATATATATATATTTTTTTTTTTTTTTTAGCAGGGACCCTAGGGAATAGGGGTTCTCAGTAATTTTCTAGCAAAAAAAAAAATGATTTTTACATGTAGGAGTGGAATGCCAAAAATGGCCTGGTATGGAAGTGGTTAAGTGGTTAGTGTTCTGTTTGTTTTTTTTTTTTAATTCATAAAACTTTTTTTTTTTTTTTTTTTTTTTAGCAGAGACCCTAGGGAATAAAATAACGGTCATTGCAACTTTTTTATGTCACACGGTATTTGCGCAGAAATTTTTCAAACGTGTTAAAAAAAAAAAAAAAAAGTTTTATGAATTAAAAAAAAAAAAAACAGAACACTAACCACTTAACCACTTCCATTCCGGCCATTTTTGGCACTCCGCTCCTACATGTAAAAATAATATTTTTTTTTGCTAGAAAATTATTGAGAACCCCTAGACATTATATTATATATATATATATATATATATATATATATATATATATATATATATATATATATATATATATATATTTATTTATTTTTTTAGCAGAGACCCTAGGGAATAAAATGGCGGTCATTGCAACTTTTTATGTCACACGGTATTTGCGCAGAATTTTTTTAAACGCATTTAAAAAAAAAAAAAAACTGTTTTATGAATTAAAAAACAAAAAACACCAACCACTTAACCACTTCCATACCGGTCATTTTTGGCACTCCGCTCCTACATGTAAAAATCATCATTTTTTTGCTAGAAAATTACTCAGAAGCCCCAGACATATATATATATATATATATATATATATATATATATATATATATATATATATATATATATATATATATATATATATATATATATATATATTTTTTTTTTTTTAGCAGAGACTCTAAGAAATAAAATAGTGGTCATTGCAACTTTTTTATGTCCCATGGTATTTGCGCAGAAATTTTTAAAACTCGTTTTTTTTTAAAAAAAAAACTGTTTTATAAATTAAAAAAACAAAAAAAAAAAAACAAAAAAAAACACCAACCACTTAACCACTTCCATATCGGGTCATTTTTGGCACTCCGCTCCTACATGTAAAAATCATTTTTTTTGCTAGAAAATTACTGAGAACCCCCAGACATTATATATATATATATATATATATATATATATATATATTTTTTTTTTTTTTTTTTTTTTTTTTTTTTTTTTTTAGCAGAGACTCTAGGGAATAAAATTGCAGTCATTGCAACTTTTTTATGTCACACGGTATTTGCGCAGAAATTTTTTAAACGCATTTTAAAAAAAAAAACAAACAGTTTTATGAATTAAAAAATAAAAAACAAAAAACACTAACCACTTAACCACTTCCATACCGGGCCATTTCTGGCACTCCGCTGCTACATGTAAAATCATCATTTTTTTGCTAGAAAATTACTCAGAACCCCCAGACATTATATATATATTTTTTTTTAGCTGAGACCCTAGGGAATAAAATGGCAGTCATTGCAACTTTTTTATGTCACACGGTATTTGCACAGAAATTGTTCAAACACGTTTAAAAAAAAAAAAAAAACAGTTTCATGAATTAAAAAAAAAAAAACAAGTTAGCCCAATTTTTTTGTATAATGTGAAAGATGATGTTACGCCGATTAAATAGATACTGAACATGTCACTCTTTAAAATTGCGCACACTCGTGGAATGGTGCCAAACTTTGGTACTTAAAAATCTCCATAGGCAACGCTTTGAAAGGTTTTACAGGTTACCAGTTTAGAGTTACAGAGGAGGTCTTGGACTGGAATTGTTGCTCTCGCTCTAACGTTTGTGGCAATACCTCACATGTATGAATTAAACGCCGTTTACATATGTGGCCATGACGTACGCATGCGTTCGCTTCTGCGCGCGAGCACACGGGGCACTTTAATTTTTTTTTTATTATTGTTTATTTTATATTTATTTTGTTGTTTTTACACTTTCCTTTTAATTTTTTTTTTTTTAAACAAAACACTAAAGTTAGCCCCAATTTTTTTGTATAATGTGAAAGATGATGTTACGCCGAGTAAATAGATACCGAACATGTAACGCTTTAAAATTTGCGCACACTCGTGGAATGGCTCCAAACTTCAGTACTTACAAATCTCCATAGGCGACTATTTAAAAATGTTACAGGTCACCAGTTTAGAGTTACAGAGGAGGTCTTGCACTGAAATTGTTGCTCTCGCTGTAACGTTTGCGGCGATACCCCACATGTGTGAATTGAGCGCCGTTTACATATGTGGCCGCGACGTATGCACGCGTTCGCTTCTGAGTGCAAGCACGCGGGGCATTTCATTTTCTTTCTTCTTATTTTTTTTTTTTTTTTTTAGTGTTTATTTTATTTTTATACTTTCCTTTCACTTCTTATTATTTCACTTCTTTAATTCCTATTACAAGGAATCCCTTGTAATAAGAATAGTGCATGAGAGGTCCTCTTTATGGAGAGATGTGGGGGTCAATAAGACCTCAGATCTCTCCTACGGGCTGGAAAGCATGAAATCAGAAAAAAATCACGGCAGTATTGACAACTGCCAGGCCGGGCGTGACGCCATCACGTCGCGCCTGGGCATCTGAGAGCCAAAGAGACTGCTGGGGACCATCTGGTCCTCGGCACTCTCCATGGTGTACTTCTGCCGGCGACGGATTCTTTCTCTGGGTCACCGATCACGCGGGCGAGCCGGTAGAAGCACCGGAGGGCGGCGGGAGGGGGACGTCCCTTCCCGTCGCCTGTAAGTATGATCAAGCGGCTGAACAGCTGCTACGATTGTTCTTATGGTGCAGAGAATCGCCAGCTGAAAAAATGATATCTGAATGATGCCTGCAGCTGCACCCATCATTCAGCTACCTCCTGTACCTGTACGTCAGTTCGTGCACGGGCTCCAGGGGGTGTGTGCGCCATCAGAGGCGCAATCAAGTGCCGATTGGCTATAGGGGGAGCCAATCAGCAGGTCACCACCCGCGATCTTTCCCGAGACACACAGAAAGGTGGTCTGCCTATATAAACAAGGCAGATCGCCGTTTTCACAGGGAGGAAGACTGAGATCTTGTATTTCTGCCAGTCAGAGTACCTCCCCCCACACAGTTAGAAAGCACTCCCAGGGAACACATTTAAACCTTTGATCACCCCTGATGTTAACCCCTTCCCTGCCAGTGTCATTAATACAGTGCGTATATTTTTTAGCACTGATCGCAGTAATAGTGTCACTAATCCCCAAAAAAATTATCAAAAGTGTCAGTTAGGTGTCTGATTTGTCCACCGCAATCCCGCTAAAAGTTGCTGACCGTCGCCATTTCTAGTAAAAAAAAATAAAAATTAAAAGAAAATGACATAAAAATATCCCATAGCTTGCAGACGCAATAACTTTTGCACAAACCAATCAAAATACACTTATTGGGATTTCTTTACCAAAAATATGAAGCAGAATACAAATTGGCCTAAAATTATGAAAAAATTAGATTTTTTAATTTGTTTTATAGCACAAAGTAAAAAATATATATATATTTTCAAAATTGTTGCTTTTTTTGTTTATAGCACAAAAAATAAAAATTGCACAGGTGATCAAATACCACCAAAAGAAAGCTCTATTTGTGGGGAAAAAAAGGACATTGATTTTATTTGGGTACAGTGACGCACGGCAGCGCAGAAAAAATAACGCAGAGCCGTATCACAAAAAATGGCCTGGCAATTAAGGGGGTAAAACCTTCCGGGGCTAAAGTGGTTAACTGGTAATTGTGCGGACATGCAACGCTGTACCCAAGTGAAATGAATAGAATATATATATAAAAAAATGTATATATATATATATATATTATATATAAACTTTATATATAGTATAGTATAATATAATATAATATAATATATATAATAATATATATATATATATATATATATATATATATATATATATATATATATATTATTCAAAACGCTGAGGTGTGAATGCAGCCTCAGTTTGTGTAAAATAAAAACCAATATTTTTTCCTTTCTGATAAAAAACAAATCCAATAAAAAAAGTTTAAAAATCACATTTGTTCATAAATTTTGGCCAAAATGTATTTCGCTTATGTTTTTGATAAAAAAAAAAAAAAAAAACCCAATAGCTGTATTGGTTTGCCTGGAAGTCTACAAACTTTGGTATATACAGTACAGTATACTAAAATTTTATTTTCTATTTTTTACACTAGTAATAGTGGTGGTCAGCAAGTTATGATGGGACCGCGATATTGCGGCGGACAATCTGACACTAATGCTCGGGGAGGGGGGGACTGATTAACTGCCACTGACATCAACAGTGACACTGATACAGTGATCAGTGATAATGCTATACACTGTTACTGTACTAATGACACTGACTGGGAAAGGGTTAACATCTAGGGTGCTCAAAGGGTTAACTGTGTGCCTAACAATGTTTTGTGTGTGTCCTGTATTACTAAACAATGTGACAGTTTTTAACCCCTGCTTTGCAAGGTGAAAAAAAAAGGGCACATTGCTGCTGTCTTTGGAGAGCCCTCTGTTGTTTACCAACACAGAGCTCTCTTCGGTCTTTCGCTCAGCCGATCAGACTAGGAGATGGAGAACAGATGTTCGTTATTTTCTAAATGGCCTTCAATTTCAGCTTTGGAAAATGTAGCTTGTGTGTTCACTGGTTCCAAACATCGCCCACTCTAGTTCTTAGAGGAGAAGGTTGCAAAGGACAGGATCTTATAGCTAGGAACTGTAGCCAAACAAAACAGCCACTGTAGAACTTCAAAGTTCTTTCTAAAGGCCCGTACACACGTGCAGATTGTCGGCCGAAAAGATTCGGCCGACGACCGATTGGCCGATTTTCGGCTTGTTAGTATGATGCTTCCGACAGCCGAAAGCGCACTTTCGGCCGAACAGAATCTGTCGTGCAAGCATTAAAATTGTTGTATGCCGAAACCAGAACGGCCGATTGTTCGCCAGTCAGTACAGATTTCGGCCAACAGACAACAGATTTGCAAGACTGGGCATGCTCAGAAAAAAAAAAAGACAAGGAAAGTTAACCATCACATGACATCACTTCTGCAGTCGACTGTTGTTGGCCGACAAAATTCGTGTGCAGTCTTTTGCAGTTTTCAACAGACACGACAGCCCTGGACAAAAGATGGCGTGTGTACGGGGCTTTAGGATCCATCAGGATGTTGTCAGAAGACAACAGGCACATGCCCCAATGCACAGATCCAGGGTCATTGCCAATTCACATGCTAATCAACATGGGCACATTGAGTGAGCATTGAAGGATATGGACACACATGCCTAATTCCAGGCTTGGTGCCAGATGGCCTATTCAATTAACAGAGCTAAACTCCGATGTTTCTGGTTGGTATTTAGTGGTTATCCTGTGATTGGTACCCAACACTGATCTTGAGATCAGCTTACCCATTGCTGCTAACCCAGCTTGCCCATGGCTTTGTCTTGACTCGGTTTCCATGCTATTGTTTTTATAGTTCCTGACTATGGCTTGTCTCTGTTGATAACTGGTGTGACCTCAGATAGTTCCTGACTATTGCTTGTCTCTGCTGATTCCTGGTATGACCTTGGCTAGTTCCTGACTATGGCTTGTCTCTGCTGATAACTGGTGTGACCTCAGATAGTTCCTGGCTATGGCTTGTCTCTGCTGATAACTGGTGTGACCTCAGATAGCTCCTGGCTATGGCTTGTCTCTGCTGATAACTGGCGTGACCTGGATAGTTCCTGGCTATGGCTTGTCTCTGCTGATAACTGGTGTGACCTGGATAGCTCCTGGCTATGGCTTGTCTCTGCTGATAACTGGTGTGACCTCGGATAGTTCCTGACTATGGCTTGTCTCTGCTGATTCCTGGTATGACCTTGGCTAAATCCTGACTATGGCTTGTCTCTGCTTATTCCTGGTATGACCTTGGCTAGTTCCTGACTATGGCTTGTCTCTGCTGATAACTGGTGTGACCTGAATAGTTCCTTGCTATGGCTTGTCTCTGCTGATAACTGGTGTAACCTCAGATAGTTCCTGACTATGGCTTGTCTTTGCTGATAACTGGTGTGACCTCGGATAGTTCCTGGCTATGGCTTGTCTCTGCTGATTCCTGACGTGACCTAGGCTAGTTCCTGACTATGGCTTGTCTCTGCTGACAACTGGTGTGACCTCAGATAGTTCCTGGCCATGACTTGTCTCTGCTGATAACTGGCGTGACCTGGATAGTTCCTGGCTATATCTTGTCTCTATTGATAACTGGTGTGACCTCCGATAGTTCCTGACTTTGTCTTGTCTCTGCTTATTCCTGGTATGACCTTGGCTAGTTCCTGACTATGGCTTGTCTCTGCTGATAACTGGCGTGACCTGGATAGTTCCTGACTATGGCTTGTCTCTGCTGATAACTGGCGTGACCTGGATAGTTCCTGGCTATGGCTTGTCTCTGCTGATAACTGGCGTGACCTGGATAGCTCCTGGCTATAGCTTGTCTCTGCTGATAACTGGCGTGACCTCGGATAGTTCCTGACTTTGGCTTGTCTCTGCTTATTCCTGGTATGACCTTGGCTAGTTCCTGACTATGGCTTGTCTCTGCTGATAACTGGCGTGACCTGGATAGTTCCTGGCTATGGTTTGTCTCTGCTGATAACAGGGGTGACCTCGGATAGTTCCTGGCTATGGCTTGTCTCTGCTGATAACTGCTGTGACCTCGGATAGTTCCTGGCTATGGCTCGTCTCTGCTGATAACTGGCGTGACGTGGATAGTTCCTGGCTATGGCTTGTCTCTGCTGATAACTGGCATGACCTGGATAGTTCCTGGCTATGGCTTGTCTCTGCTGATAACTGGCATGACCTGGATAGTTCCTGGTTATGGCTTGTCTCTGCTGATAACTGGTGTGACCTCGGATAGTTCCTGGCTATGGCTTGTCTCTGCTGATAACTGGTGTGACCTCGGATAGTTCCTGGCTATGGCTTGTCTCTGCTGATAACTGGCGTGACCTGGATAGTTCCTGGATATGGTTTGTCTCTGCTGATAACAGGTGTGACTTGGAAAGTTCCTGGCTATGGCTTTTCTCTGCTGATAACTGGTGTGACCTCTGATAGTTCCTGGCTATGGATTGTCTCTGCTGATAACTGTCATGACCTAGATAGTTCCTAGCTATATTTTGTCTCTGCTGAGTCCTGGCATGACCTTGGCTACTTCCTGACTATGGCTTGTCTCTGCTGATAACTGGTGTAACCTCGGATAGTTCTCGACTATGGCTTGTCTCTGCTGATTCCTGACGTGACCTAGGCAAGTTCCTGGCTATGGCTTGGCTTTTCTCTGCTGATTCCTAGTGTGATTCTGGCTTGAGCCTGTTACCTGTCTTTTTGGCTGTCGACAACTGCCAGTCTCCGACTACACCTCTAGCCTGCCATGTGATCCAGTATCTTTTTATCAACTATGACCTTTGCATCCATCTTTTAAAGCTTCCTTACAGTCAAGCCTTCTTCTAGAAGCTAGCTTCAGTGGAATGGACTCTCAGCACAAATGTCACTATGCGCCCCATTATTCCCTGCGCTCAATTACATTGGTGTTTGGACTGAAGGTATAAAGAAAGCTCTCTTGGCATCTTAGCCTCTAACCAGGTATGTTAGAGGTAAGAGTATGTGTATTAGTGTAGCATACACACCCCTGACCGGGCTGGCAACTTTGTTCCAGGTTCTATTCCCTAAGAGGGTCACGGCAGCCAGGCACAAAGCAGTTCCATGGTCTCACGACACAAAAAACAGGTGGGTGCATGTCTTTTTGTAGTTTAATGCTTATTTAACTTGGTTAGGGTGCAGGGTAAGCCTTAGGATTCTCCTAATTTTGTGGAAAGTGGAATAGAAGACACTGTCTGGCTATGACTGACTCTTCAGGATGAACCCCCTCTTGAGAATAGTGATAGGTGAACTACAGCTCAGTGGACTCCAATTCATGGGCAAACCTGAGCCAGCATATTTAGAACAGTCTTTCGAAGGGTTAAAAAGGACAGTATCTAGAACAGTGATGGCGAACATTGGCATCCAAGATGTTTTGGAACTACATTTCCCATGATGCTCTACACTGCAGAGTGCATGAGCATCATGAGAAATGTAGTTCCACAACATCTGGGGTGCCAAGGTTCGCCAGCACTGATCTAGGATCTTTCTCAGGCCTGTACTTACTATGCCCTGTGTACTTAAGTGCTTTCCAGCAGCATAAGCCAGCTTATGTACTCTCAGCCTCCAGGTCAGATCCTCTGTGGACTTCCTCCAAACTGCTCCCAGCATTATTATATGTGAGTCCCTCAGCTCTTCCTGAGCTGGGACCCTAATGGCCTCCTGCAGACTTCAGCTAAGTAACCCAGAGGGTCACAGCCCTTGGACTGTGTCTTGCTCCCACACAGGGCAAGGATCCACTGTTCTAGGCCTCAGCCTATTTATACACACCTCAGCTCCCTACTGTTCACTTCTCCCCCTAGAGATTCACTGAGGCTGTATGAATATGGAAGTTCAGGCTCTGCCTCTACTGACCCACTAAATTCTAGAATTCACTTGCAGACAGGTCGAAGCCACCGAGCCATCACCCTGCAAAACCCAGAACTGCCAAAAGCAATCAAACTTTGCTCCAATGGCTACAGAGGAGCCAGAAAAACTAAATTTGCCTAAATCCTGCTAGAAACCAAACTAGGAGGGTGCTACATTAGTATGTCAATGCGTGTATCGAGGCTACCTTAACCACTTGCCGACCGCGGCGTGACTATTTACTGCGGCGGTCAACCCCGTACAGGCAAAGTGACGTAGTACTACGTCGCTAGCCTGTGAGCCTCTAGGGGGCGAGCGCGCGCCGCCGGAGGCGCACTCCCGCCCCCGCTCGTTCCCTAACAAGTCAGTGCGTGTGCCCGGCGGACCCGATGTCCCTGATGTAAACAAAGCCGCCTGTCTTTCTCCCTGGTGTAAGAACAGAGATCATACGAACCTGCTATGTAGGATCGTATGTCTCTGTGCTTACATCACAAGCCACACCCCTTGACAGTTAGAAGCACGCCCTAGGGACACACTTAACCCCTTGATCACCAATAAAGTTAACCCCTTCCCTGCCAGTGTCATTTTTATAGTAACAGTGCATATTTATAGCACTGATTACTGTAGTAATGTCACTGGTAACCCCAAAAGTTTCAAAAATGTCAGTCAAGGGTCCGATCTGTCCGCCGCAATGTCGCAGTCCCGCAAAAAAAAATTGCAGATCGCCGCCATTACTCCTTAAAAAAAAAAAAACACCAAAAATGACAGAAATCTTTCCCTTAGTTAGTGAACGCAATAACTTTTGCGCAAACCAATCAAAATACGCTTATTGAGATTTTTTTTACCAAAAATATGTAGTAGAAAACAAATTGGCCAAAAATGTTAAAAGATTTTGATTTTTACATTTTTTTGGGGGAATTTCATATAAAAAATTTTGAAAAAATTGTTATTTTTTCAAAATTTACGCTCTTTATTTGTTTATAGCGCAAAAATAAAAAAATCGCACAGGTGATCAAATACCACCAAAAGAATGCTCCGTTTGTGGGAAAAAAAGGACGTCAATTTCATTTTGGTACAGCGTCGCACAACTGCGAAATTGTCCGTTAAAGTCACGCAGTGCCGAATCGCAAAATCGAGCCTGGTCAGGAAGGGGGTAAAATCTTACGGGGGCTTAAGTGCTTAAAAAATAGAATGTTGTCACCAAAGCACCCAAAACTGATATATTAGATTTGGTATCTACTAAAAAATTAAAGCGGAGTTCCACCCTGGATTTGTTTTTTTTTTTTTTTAATACCCCCGGGACAGTCAGGGCTAGTGCATTCCACAATGGCTAGCCTCTGATCTGTCCCGGGTTGCACTTACCTGCAAGACGAAATACTTACCTTGCAAACGTCTTGTCCAGCGCTGCCAGCTCAGATGTGGGCAGCTTGAAGCCAGCGCGTCCTCTTCGGCGTCTTCTTCCGCCTTCTGTGGTCCCACGATGCTCTGCGCCGGCCCCGACGTCACTTCCGGGTCGCGCGCGTCACCCCTCCACAGCTTCTGGGCATGCCCAGAAGCTGTTTAGAAGGGGATGACGCGCGCGACCCGGAACTGACGTCGGGGCCGGTGCAGGCGCAATGATTCCTGGGAGCTATGACGTCCAGCTCCCAGGAATCATTGCAGAGCCAGGAAGTGACGACGGGCCGCGGCCGAGGAAGGAGGAAGAAGGAAGTAAGGTAAGTATATTTTGTTCGCTACGAGGTAAGTAAAAAAAAAAAAAATATGCGATTATCCATTTCTTTTTCAGGTGACCCGGAGCGAGAAGATGGAGGTAAGTATAAAAATAGGGTGGAACTCCACTTTAAGCTGACAATATCTTCTGTCTTTCAGCTCTGTTAGTGAGATCCTTGCGCTGATTTCTCAGGTCTGTATAACTGATATAGTCATAAGGATCTCCCTCCACCCTTCTGGATTTTTGTATATTCTATAATTAAGAATGTAATAAGAGATGGAAGACCTAAAGGAGATCAGAAAAGTTAGAGAAAACTCAGCACTTCTTCCAGGACAAAGACCCAAACTATTGACGCAAGAGGGTCAAGTATGACAGCCAGGCAACTGATATTTTCAAAAGGAGAGCTCCACAGTTTCAGCATCCATGTTCCTCTCAGCATGGGTCTCCTTTAACAGTTTAGAAGAGGATACATCAGTCGGTGATACAAAGTAAAGAGTGTTCTCAAACTTCCTAATTGCATTCCGCAGACATGCTACCCAATCACTTAGTGCCACTTCACTGGAAGACTTTTAATTACCTACAAGTGATCCAGAACAGGAGTGGATTATATGATTTTGACATCCTTCTTTGGTGCAATAATTAAAATAAAAGCATAGTAAATAAAAGGAGCAAGTTAATTAACTTATTGAAAATAAAAATGAAAACTTTTTTTTGGCAACTAATACTGGTGACTACTAAATATTATATAAGAAAATTATACTTATTTTAGGTCTCTGTTGTATTTTATCTCCATATTTTTGCTACATTTCGCTTCTGTCATTTTCTATCATTTGTTTGGGAGTTTTGTACATAGGTATCCGTTGGTTTGGAGTTTAAGGCTCCGTTCACATGTCAGCGCATGGATCGCGGGCAGAACTGCCGCGGTTCCACCCGCGATCCGGAGATTATTGCAAATCGCGGGATGCCTGTGCGTTGCCCGTTGATTTGCAATAGCCCCCCAAACGCTGAGCGATGTTGCCGCGATTTCCGCCTGCCGAATCGCGGTAACATCGCGCAAAAAAAAAATCGCGGGACGCAATACGCTCCAAAGAAGCTCTTGTACTTTTTTGGGCGTAATGCGTCCCGCAATTTTTTTTTGCGCGATGTTACCGCGATTCGGCAGGCGAAAATCGCGGCAACATCGCTCAGCGTTTGGGGGGCTATTGCAAATCAACGGGCAACGCACAGGCGTCCCGCGATTTGCAATAATCTCCGGATCGAGGGCGGAACCGCGGCGGTTCTGCCCGCGATCCATACGCTGACATGTGAACGGAGCCAGAGTGATACCCTTTCTTGACTAACTTGAGTTGTTAAAGGTGCAAGCTTCCATGATATCTCAGATCGCTCTTGCAGACTTTATACATACTGTATATATCACTTCTACTTCAAGCTTTCTGCATTTCGGCACATTAAAAGGAAACTATAATGGTTCAGATGGCAACTTTATTTTTTTTTTTCAAGGATGACTAAATCCAAAAACAAAATTATATATTGTATTATATATTATATATAATATAGAATATTATAAATATATATATATATATATATATTTATTGTGAGGGGTTAGCTCGGTAGCAAGAGGGGGTGACCCCTTGGGGGGGGGGGGGGGGGTTCGTTACACAGAGAGATAGCCGAGGAGTAGTTGAAAACAACAGTCTATGGTTTATTCTTGCAATTTTCTTCACACAAGTGCAAGCATAAAAAAAAACGGCATAATTCAAAAGAAACATAAAATAAAATAAACCCTGGCCACTGTGGGCGTCTACCTTCACACACCGGAACCTACCTAGGGAGTCTGTCCCAACCTACTGCTGGGCAGACACTGCTGATCCTACAGCAGACACTCAATAGTCCATTTATTTTCTCTTCACACAGAAAATGTCCATTTGTTTTTCTTCACACAGAAAACGTCCATTTGTTTTTCTTCATACAGAAAAAGTTCATCACCTCACCTTTAGAAGTCTCTCAGCTGACTGCTCTCCTCAGCTCACACAGCCTCAGGAGGCAGCAATCAGTAGTCATCCCCTGGATAACTTATAGAGGCCTTAATTGCCTCATTCTGAATAGCTGCAGCTTTTTCAACGTCCTTACACCTTCCTGGCTACCTCTGCAGCCGACACCCTATAGTAATTGGTGAATTGTCTAAACCAAGCAGAAATGTATCTCCCGTCTGTGACAACATCCACAGATTTACCTGACTTCCTGTCACAATATATATATATATATATATATATATATATATATATATATTATATATTGCTATAACCTCAAGATATGACCCAATGCTTGGGTCACAACACTAAGCAGTGGCATTACTAGGGTTGGTGTCACCTGGTGCGGTAAAACATGGTGTCAACCCCCCCCCAATAATTACCAATTGTCCAAAGCATCATAATGTATAGAGTACAGGGGTCAGGAGCAAGTGACAAACAAGACATGGAGTGCAGTCAGGATGAGTGTCACGTTCACATGAGAGTCCTCCCTTACACCAAAGTCCCCAGCATAAATCAGCATTTTCCCCTTACATCAAAGTCTAAAGAGTCCCCCCTTGCATCAGAGTCCAGAGAATGCACCCTTACATCAGAGTTCCACCTTAGAGTTACGTGTTTCCTTACACCAGAGCCTGGCAGTCCTTCTCTCTCAGCGGGGAGTGATCGCGGGTGCCTGGCAGCAATCGCGGCCACCAGCCCCATGCATCAGCATCCCCGCTGCCTAGTGGGGGGGCGGGAGCCCCCCAGCACCAGGCACGCGACCGACGTAGGCCTACGTCGGTTCACGCAGGAGAGGCAGCCTGCCGCAGTGAATGTGCGGCAGGTGGTCTTAAAGCAGTTAAACAAAGGAAACCACAATTTACTAAATTCTAAACAGTGCAAAGAGACTGAAAGGGTCAAGAGTAGAGTTGATGTACTGTGATAACCAAGGTGCGACTGTGAAGGTGATCAGCATTCTCAATCCACAGAACCTGAACAGTCCCTTGACCAGTGATGGCAAACCTTGGCATCCCAGATGTTTTGGAACTACATTTCCTATGATGCTCAACTACACTTCAGAGTGCAGGAGCATCATAGGAAATGTAGTTCCAAAACATCTGGGGTGCCAAGGCTCGCCATCACTGCCCTAGACACAGGTATGGTTTTGACATACACATCTTTTTCAAATGTTCATAATGTTAAAAAACATCTGCAGCTCTGCCGAGATTTGGAAGCCTCTATCAAACATCATAGCCCATTAAAAGACACCTAATGTTTCCTTATGAGATTATATTCAGCATATCATTACAGAGAAAAGAATATTTAGACTATATATTATGTAAAACTTAGAGAAAAAAAATAAAACTGGCTAAGTGCAAACAGTAAGTGGCGTTTGGCGGCGGCGGCGTACAAACTGATGGAGAAAGAAAAATGATTGAAGATTATACGTGCTGCCAATGAAAAAAAAAACACATGAAAAGGAATTTAGGACAAGTGAAAATTGTCTTTTTTTTTTTCTCTTTGCTAAACACCTGTGCCTGGTTTGAAATCTCAAAACTCCAGGGGCGACGTTTGTACAATGTGAATTATCTCCATTTCTAGGCAGTGTGGCCTCACTTAAACTGACATTTCAAACTCGCCGATTATTCAAGCTTTGCCCAAATGTAATAAGCTCTGTTTATCTTGCGGTTTATTTAGGCTTTACTTTCAGCGCGGCTTTTCCTGACTGTAAATCTGAAAGTGGATATTTTGAATCTGAAACACGGAAAAGACAAAGAAAGTCCAAGGGACTACATTAGAATCCTTCAGAAAGATCCACACACACCAGTTTTAAAATAAACTTCTGAGGACTAGATCATATGGCTGTGGACGCCATGACTGGGCTGTTCAAGAAGTTGTTAGGTGTCCTTCATCAGTTTTATGCTGGAAGACACCTGTGGGTAAGTGCAGTGTAGTCCAGTTGCAGAAAAGGGCACTGTATTGAAAATGACACAACAATCCAGGCAGGAAGGCACCCAACTGGGAACACTCATAGGTGATAACAGCTCTGAAAAGGTACAGGACAGCACCTGTCTTGAAGGGTGAACTGCGGCCTGGCCAGTCCGTGCCCAAGTAGGGAGGCTTTCAGGAAGGATGACTTGTCCCTGTACTTTCCCTACTTGTTTGGAACCTCTCCATGATGCTAAGCACTGTCCCTGCCAGACAAGGGAGCAGTCCCTACTCTAGCCCCACACGAAATGTGTGCCAAACCTGTGAGCCAGGGTCTTAAATCCACTCTGCCGGACCCAAGATGGCCACTTAAGTAACATGGGGGTCCCAGCATCCAATCAGATGGTGCCTCTCTGTGACCAAGGAAACTATAGAGGAACTAGGTTCTTCTCGACTTCCTCTTCCACCTGCATTGCCGCTTCGGACAAGAACCACCTGCAGTGGTGAAGTAGACTGCACCTGCCTACACACCATACCTGTGCCAGTGGAGGCAATTGACCAATAAAAGGATATGGGAATTATACTCCCTCCCTCCTGTTGTGAAACATTCTAAGTGCATGCTCTGAAGAAGCAGTGTCTGTCTGCAAAACGACTTGGTTGCTATTAATCTAAAAAAAGGTGGCAGATATGTTCCCAAATGAGGATCAAAGAAGAAGGTATTTGAATGAAATAACTTGGTCTATGTAGAACAACAGCCTTTCCTGACCCTACCTTGAAATAATGTTCAGGTCTCAGGGAACCCCTGCTAAGATTAGTCCATCAGGTGTCA
This sequence comes from Pelophylax lessonae, assembly GCF_965119305.1. Classification (NCBI taxonomy): domain Eukaryota; kingdom Metazoa; phylum Chordata; class Amphibia; order Anura; family Ranidae; genus Pelophylax; species Pelophylax lessonae. Next base: position 23,922,023 of record NC_138774.1, read on the forward strand.
ATGGGCACATGTCCCTTAGATTGGTAGTGGTCAGTGGAATGAAGGTCCCCTTACAGTGGTGGTCAGAATGCCCCCCTTCCAGTCATGCTCCTGGCTCCACCAAATGGTGTTGAACCTGAAACTATGGAGGCACCAAAGGCTAGAAGTTCCATTATCTTCAGCTCAAGGAACCCCCAGCCACCTCTAGAGGAACCCTAGTTGAGAATGGCTGCTGTACAGTGTAGTGAGGAATGTAAGGACCTTTTGATTGAGAGATCAAACAACCTCTCAACAAATACCTTCTGTTTTAAGAAGGCTTTGTAATACCCTCAAAGAGTCTTGTACATTAAAAGAATGAAGATGAAGATTTGTTTCCCACAACACTGGAACTGTTCAGGCAATTAGGACAGATATGGACAGATACAGTTGGGTAAAAGTGTTGACAAGGTTAACATCAGTATTTCCAGTGCAGAAAAAGATACGAATTTGCAATAAAGATTGCTACAATCCTTGAATTGCATAACCCCAAACGTTTGCGATGCATTCTTCAGTACCGTATACATCATCACCCTCAATTTCTTATGTTCCATTAAGTAATCAAACAAAAGATACTACAGCAAGTACTGTCTTTGAGAATTTATGCCTACAAATCAAGGAACAGAAGGGAGGCAGTGTTGTAACAACCATCCTCCATAGTTTCTACTAAATTACCACATAGCTTAGCTTGGGAAACAGACCTAAACTCATAGATCAGTGAAATGGATTGGTCCTCTTAGACTTCCAGAAAATACAAGGGGTAGTTAATATGTGTCTAATTGAAGATAATTACGAAGTCTCCTCCTGATGGTACTTGGTACCTGCTAGGATTGCTAATATCTACCCTGATGCCTCATCGGCTTGTTTCAGAGGATGTGGAGAGACGAGAACAATGGTCTATTCCTGGTGGACTTGCCCTAAAAATCAAATTATACCGGACAAGAATAAACACAAGGATCTACTCTGTTACCAATGTTCCCAAGAATGCTGAAACAGCCCTCCTAAATAGGCTGTATATATTTTTAACAGCGAAAATGTCCAAGGCCAAAGAATGGAAATCGTTTGTGGTCGACATTCCAGCAACTAAGATCTCCTTGATCATGCTCCATTAAAGATTAGCGAGCATCCTTAATATTAAACAAGACCTGTTAAAAACCATGAAAATCAAAGCATCCCTCTCTTTTCTTCTTTCCTTTCAGTTTCCTCCCTCTTCCTTACACTTTTCTTATCAATACCCCTTTTTTGAGGAACCGTTTGTTCTACTTTACTCTTCCAGTTCACTCGGGATAGCAGCCCTCATGGCACTGGAAAGTTGGCTGTTCAGGCCAGGTTTCTGGGCTTAAAGCAAGGCTTTTGGAAACAGCCCATTGTTACCCTATCTTTGCTTTCAAAGCACAGGTGGCCTAGCCTGGACCGGAAATGTGACCCTTACACCAAAATAAAACCTAATATACCCTTATTGTGCCTTACTAATCACATTTGTATCCTTTATTCTCGTGTATTATAGCTGAATAGCCATTCAGATAATTGTCTTTGAAACTTCTTTATTCTACTTAATAAAAATTATTGAAATAGTAACTAGAGAATTTGTCCAGAAAAAAGAAAAAAAAAAAAAGATTCTTTGCATCCTCATTATGATTAGGACCCTTCTGTGTAGAAACATGAAGAGGTCTCCTCCCGCTAACAACAGCTATATTTATGTTTTTGGCACAGTATTTTTGTGATGGGCTTTTTGGTGGACATGTACACACTGGAAATTTTGATTTTGTTTCGGAAGTATTTGTTCATTGAAGAATTTTGTTTTGTTGAACAGGCTCGTTTCATAGAATTGGTTGCACATCTTTACCATTCATTTCATATATTTGTTGGTCCAAGTGGATTCGAAAAAATTTTGCAGCTTTTCCAGAAGATAGCTATTTATTCCATAAATTATCAAATCGGATGTAAAGAGGATGGAATACCTTGCAGCATCCATAAATGACTCCTTGGACAAACACGACAGAAAAAAAGCTATTCAGTCGAAAAGGATTGCATGAGGACTCGAGGGCATACAATGCGATTAGAGGAGAAGCGTTTTAACCTCAGGCAACGCAGGGGGTTCTTTACTGTTAGGGCTACAGAATTGTGGAATTCTCTACCACAAGAGGTGGTTTCTGCGGGAAGTATGGTGGCTTTCAAAAGACTCTTGGACGTACATCTCAAGGATCAGAACATTCAGGGGTATGAGATATGATTACGGCCAAACACACCTACACAGGTTGAACTGGATGGACTATTGTCTTTATTCGACCTCAACTACTATGTAACTATGTAACTGAATCTTTAAATTTTGGGACAATTTGGAGACTGCAAAAGAAGCACATGATGCAGTCCGGCCTCTGGGGGCGTTAGAGGCCTTGGCAGCTGGGAATTCTTTCTCCCCTCCATACTTTCTTTTATTCTGTATATTCAAAATATATTCAGATTTAAATTGGAAGAATTCAGTATTTTCGGATGCTAGTCCAACCCACCAAGAAAATGAGCCAATATAGACTGGCATCATGTGCATTCGAATTAACGCACAAAATGAAATTTGGACCCATTAAATATGTGAATCTGAAATATCAAAGGAATATGAAATTTAAAATAATTTCCCCATGGGCCCAACCTAGAATGTGACATCATCCGAATGAAACAAATAAAACAAAAGCATTATTTTATTACAACTGTTTCCATTCATTGACATTCATTACTATATCCTTTCGGAGATGCACATATTTCGAATCTCCAAAAATGACATTTGCATTTCGAAAAATGAATCGTCTGAAAAATGCACAGAGAGAAAAAATGTCCTTCCTGATTCCCCCCTGGTGTAATTACTTGGCCAGAACTAGTTTTTGAGGGAGTCTATTCCATCTCTTACTGTGAAGAAGCCTTTCTGTTTGTGGATGAATCTCTGTGTAAGCTATCATTAGTCACTGCTACTCTATTGATGGAAGAAGCGTCCTTCTGCACAGTAACCATAGAGGGTTTCTTGTTTAGGACTATCGCCATTCACAGAATGCCTTGTATTCTTTTTTTCAATGAATTCTTTGATTGGATCAGGGTGGTGACATCACAATCTTCACCTTGTCCAATTAGAGAATTCATTGTATTTATTGAAAAGGAAAACAAGACTTTCTCTGAGTGGCAGCAGTGTTGAGTGATGACCCAACTTTTGTTGCTATACAGAAGGGCAGCGTCACTGGCTGGAGGTGTTTTTTTTTTCCTTTGCATGGAAACTGTTGGCATACAGATCATTTCTAAACTCTGAAAATGAAAAAATGTATACATAATTATGTTTTTTTTTATTATTTATTTTAATAAAATTATTTTAATTTGTTATTTAAATAAATGATTAATGTATTTAATTAATTATATGTTTTAATTCTAAAAAAAATAATAATTTAAATAACTAATATAATATTTAAAAGTAACACCATTTTGCTGCCTTTCTTTAATAATGTGGTCTGAAGAAAATATCGGATACAACTGTAGCACATGTGTATGTGGCAATCTTCCCCAGGTTGCCCTTCTGACCCAATCTAATCATTTCTAAACTCTGAAAATGAAAAAATGTATACATAATTATGTTTTTTTTTATTATTTATTTTAATAAAATTATTTTAATTTGTTATTTAAATAAATGAAAAATGTATTTAATTAATTATATGTTTTAATTCTAAAAAAAATAATAATTTAAATAACTAATATAATATTTAAAAGTAACACCATTTTGCTGCCTTTCTTTAATAATGTGGTCTGAAGAAAATATTGGATACAACTGTAGCACATGTGTATGTGGTAATCTTCCCCAGGTTGCCCTTCTAAACCCAATCTAATGCAGGGGCACTTTGGAAATGTTTTTTTTTTTTTTTTTTTTACGTCAGTTACAGCATAGGGCTACACCTACCCTCACATGACAGCATTTGACCCTGATGATTGGCCACTGAGGTTCCAGCACTGCATTTGACCCTGATGATTGGCCACAGAGGTTCCAGCACTGAATTTGACCCTGATGATTGGCCACTGAGGTTCTAGCACTGCATTTGACCCTGATGATTGGCCACTGAGGTTCCAGCACTGCATTTGACCCTGAGGATTGGCCACAGAGATTCCAGCACTGCATTTGACCCTGATGATTGGCCACTGAGGTTCCAACACTGCATTTGACCCTGATGATTGGCCACAGAGGTTCCAGCACTGAATTTGACCCTGATGATTGGCCACTGAGGTTCTAGCACTGCATTTGACCCTGATGATTGGCCACAGAGGTTCCAGCACTGCATTTGACCCTGATGATTGGCCACTGAGGTTCCAGCACTGCATTTGACCCTGATGATTGGCCACTAAGGTTCCGGCACTGAATTTGACCCTGATGATTGGCCACTGAGGTTCTAGCACTGCATTTGACCCTGATGATTGGCCACAGAGGTTCCAGCACTGCATTTGACCCTGATGATTGGCCACAGAGGTTCCAGCCCTGCATTTGACCCTGATGATTGGCCACAGAGGTTCCAGCACTGATTTTGACCCTGACGATTGGCCACAGAGGTTCCAGCACTGCATTTGACCCTGATGATTGGCCACAGAGGTTCCAGCCCTGCATTTGACCCTGATGATTGGTCACTGAGGTTCCAGCACTGCATTTGACCCTGATAATTGGCCACTGAGGTTCCAGCACTGCATTTGACCCTGATGATTGGCCACAGAGGTCCAGCCCTGCATTTTACCCTGATGATTGGCCACAGAGGTTCCAGCACTGATTTTGACCCTGATGATTGGTCACTGAGGTTCCAGCACTGCATTTGACCCTGATGATTGGCCACAGAGGTTCCAGCACTGCATTTGACCCTGATGATTGGCCACAGAGGTTCCAGCACTGCATTTGACCCTGATGATTGGCCACAAAGGTTCCAGCACTGCATTTGACCCTGATGATTGGCCACAGAGGTTCCAGCCCTGCATTTGACCCTGCTGATTGGCCACTTAGGTTCCAGCACTGCATTTGACCCTGATGATTGGCCACAGAGGTTCCAGCCCTGCATTTGACCCTGATGATTGGCCACAGAGGTTCCAGCACTGATTTTGACCCTGATGATTGGCCACAGAGGTTCCAACACTGCATTTGACCCTGATGATTGGCCACAGAGGTTCCAGCCCTGCATTTGACCCTGATGATTGGTCACTGAGGTTCCAGCACTGCATTTGACCCTGATAATTGGCCACTGAGGTTCCAGCACTGCATTTGACCCTGATGATTGGCCACAGAGGTTCCAGCACTGATTTTGACCCTGATGATTGGCCACAGAGGTTCCAGCCCTGCATTTGACCCTGATGATTGGTCACTGAGGTTCCAGCACTGCATTTGACCCTGATGATTGGCCACAGAGGTTCCAGCACTGCATTTGACCCTGATGATTGGCCACAGAGGTTCCAGCACTGCATTTGACCCTGATTGGCCACAAAGGTTCCAGCACTGCATTTGACCCTGATGATTGGCCACAGAGGTTCCAGCCCTGCATTTGACCCTGCTGATTGGCCACTTAGGTTCCAGCACTGCATTTGACCCTGATGATTGGCCACAGAGGTTCCAGCACTGATTTTGACCCTGATGATTGGCCATAGAGGTTCCAGCACTGCATTTGACCCTGATGATTGGCCACTGAGGTTCCAGCACTGCATTTGACCCTGATGATTGGCCACAGAGGTTCCAGCACTGCATTTGACCCTGATGATTGGCCACAGAGGTTCCAGCACTGCATTTGACCCTGATGATTGGCCACTGAGGTTCCAGCACTGCATTTGACCCTGATGATTGGCCACTGAGGTTCCAGCACTGCATTTGACCCTGATGATTGGCCACAGAGGCTCCAGCACTGCATTTGACCCTGATGATTGGCCACTGAGGTTCCAGCACTGCATTCTGAGAGGCATCTGTGCCACACACATGGAATTCTTAGATTTTTTTTGAGGCTTTTTGGTTCCTTGTGAACCTTGTCTGACTAGTTATAATGTTTTGTTGCCTCTGACAACCTCCTCCATATAAAATGTGATTCCTATATTTTGCATCCATGAGTTCTAACAAGCTTAAAATCACGGAATGTAGTTTGGCTAAAAGACTTTATAGCTAAGCGAAGTTTTAAATGCACAGTTGACTGCAGGGGCTTAAAGCAGAGATTTGCATGACTCCTCCCCTTTTTAAATGAATTTTCATGGAAGTAATGATGACAAATACCTTCAAACTGATGAATTCAATGGTGCACGCAATCACAGCTAGAGCTTCCTTCTATGTTTATAGCCTTTCTAAATAACATTAGCTAATAAACTACAGTACCCTGTAATATTAAAAACTACCCAAGATTAAAGTAAAAAATAATAATAATTTCTATACAGCAGGCCTCGTTTTATTAAAAAAAATATATATTTGAACCTATCCAATAACTCATAAGTTATTATTACTTTTATTATTATTATTGCTATGAGGAGTTGATGCATTTATGTAAAACTATTTTCGCATGTACTAATTAAAAGATAAAAAGATCTGATAGTGCATGTGAGTGAAAGTACCATTTCAAAGAATGGGCAGTTTTATTAAAATTACAAGGCTTTAACGTTTCTGCAATGCTAATTTTATGTTTGGCGAGCTGAAAAAGAACTTGATTATACCAGATTACTGGACTGTTTTTATCTGTATATTACTTTCAGTAACTGTATCATGATAAGGTATATGTAATCGTGTTTTGAGCACAGGGACAAACACTGGATTAAAGGGGACCAAGCAGCTATGAAGCAAGGTTAAAAAAAAAAAAAAAAAATAGATTAAAAAAATTAAATAAATAAATTGTGAAAGGGAATCAAGACCATGATATTGAAAAGCTGACTTCCAATGAAATTAGCATGTGTATAAGAGTATGCTTTCTTTGTTGCTCCCTACGGGAAACAGGGATGCTGTTATGCTTCTAGCAAGATAGTACTCTATGATGCGCATTCTCAATGCTTGTTCTCCGCAGACCAACTGATTTTCATGCATATATTCAGTTGAGACATTTGCAATTCGCTGATGCTCCTTTTTTGTGAATTAACTTATCCCTGCTCACGAGATGCATCCACTTTTCCGTACTATAAAACAGCTATTGACAACAGAAGTACTTGGCTGGTCATGTGACCCATGCCATAACAAACGGGAGGACAAAATATTTTGAAAATAATTTGCAATTTTTTTTTAGAATCCTAATAATTCCTAACGTAGCACCCTCTAGTTATTTGTGTAGATTTGTTAGTGTAGTTACATTTCTTTAGCTCAGGGCTAAGCCTGAACAGTGAATTTGGGTCAGGGTTCAGTGTCTCAGGGCTGAATGACTCATCCTAGCAGCCTCTCTTGTGCCTTCCCCTTTTTTCTAGGACATTGGAGAATGTTCCAGACATAGTGGCTGGAGGTTTGAAGGAGCTGCTTGGAATATTTATGAGGGCCTCGGCCAATCCCCAGTAAAGGGCTGGCAGGGGGCAGGCCACCTCATAAATAGGCATGAGTCATGCCAGCAGGGAAAGATGGCTATGGAGTGCTGAGAAGCCTGTCGTGGCCGTCAAGGATGCTCTCTATTCTGAGAGAGGGGCTGACCTTGGGTTGGGGCTCGGGTGCTGGAAGGATCCTACCATAACACACGGAGGAAGCCCTTCCTGGAGGAACGGGAACAAGAAGAGAGGATAGCCGAAGCAGGTCAGCACTACTGGGGGATCTCATGAGAGTCAGCCAGGCAGGGGAGGACTGGGCCAGGGGTCAGGGGGGCAATTGCCCCCAGGCCTCTCTGATGACCCGTAAAAAGGCTGCCCTTCGTCCTCCACAGACATGCCTAAGGGATTCCTGGTGAAGAGAAGTAAAAATTCCCTACCGCTGACCTACTGAGTGCTGGATGAAGACAAGGACAGAGTGCAGGCCCCCCTAACCCCCAGCATGGATGGTGTAAACTGTGTCTGAGCAGAGGCTGGTTCGATGGCCCACTGGAGACTCTCCTCCCCTGGCCAGCCCTGAGTTCAGCCAGTGAGTAGAGAGTACCTGGAGTGGAGCTCCAGCCTAGATTGGGGGTCAGGAGGAGGCCAGGAAGCGGGAGAGTGGGAGGATGGCCAAGTCGCTGCTCCATAGGACTCTGGTTTGTACTTGTCCCCCGGGACGAAAGTTGCCAGTCAGCCCCTGCAGCCAGGTGGGCTGGTGAATGTCAGTCTGGCAGACTGTGCTGGGGTAGTTAGCCTGGAGGGCTTGAAAAAGTAACAGCTGCAGCCAAGTGAGTTGGCAGTGCCTGAAGAGGTGGTGCTGGGATCAGTAGCCACAGCAAGAGTACAAGCTGGACACTGTAATCTTTTTGCTACACAACCAAGGGGCCTTAGGTTGCTGCCTGTAATGGGCCATTGCCTTTTATCTGACACTGTCAGATCTTCATACAGTGATCTAGCTAGGTTCTGCAAGCAAGTGTGCGCTGGAGGAAGAAGTGGAGCTGTATATAGAGACTATATATAGGAAGAATTTCTCTGAAATTCTGCTAAAGTTAAGTGGGCATCCCATAACCTCCCATCCCTAGCCAAGGTATTACCCTCAATAAATAACAAAACAAAGTTATTGACTGTTCTCTGACTTTGGAGTGCCTGTGAAAATTTGGCGTGCCTGGCTGTGCAGGGTGGGGGGGGGGGGATCCTTAGGGTGTGCGCTACACTATGATTTCAAAATGATACAGCAATGGTCAGGCTCCTTTAAGCTGCTCAGCAGGACATTGCATCCTTCTTGCATAGCTTATCTCTCCCTCACCCACTGGCTGACAGCCTAGAAGGAAGATGAAAGTTGGTTGGCTGGCAGAACCTTAGCCCCACCCACCGAACATAGGAGAATGGGGAACCCAGAAAATAAAACAGGGGCCAGTTTCTGTGGACAAGTGAGCACAAGGGCTGTGAGTGTTGGGCAGGGCTGGCTTAGCTACCAAGCAACCAAGACAGTTTGCAGAGAGCCATGAACTGCTGTACAGGGTAGGGGAAAGACAGAGCTGCCTAATGTGATTCATCTTCTTGCCCAGAGACTACTGCACTTTGCTGGGCTGCAGAAAAGGAAACATGAGGCTGCAAGGCATAAGTGATGCCATCACTGTGTTCTGCAGAGTAATGAGGAGTAAGCTGTGCAGAGTTGGGCTGCTATACTAGACTGCTCTAGTATGTGGCAGAGCGTACTGTGCAGAGTTGCTGCAGGAAAGACTGTGCTGCTGTACAAGGCTGCTGAGAACTGAGCTGCTGCAGAGACACTCCAGAGGAGTTGCCCTGTGTGTGCAGAGCGGAAGGACTGCAGGGTGCTAAGAGACTGCCCTTAGCTTTTACAGTACTCCAGGGGAGGTAGAGACCCAAGTTGTTGATCGCATTGGTGGTAGAGATATACAGAGCAGTGACACAAGAACAAAGACTAGAGCTGCTGAGGGCATCTTTGGCAAAGCAATAGAGGGAGAGCCACAAGAACGGAGGCCAAACCCCAGAGAAGTGTTAAGGACCTCCAAGGACTTGACTTCTGACTCTGTGGAGAGGATCTACAGTGCTGCTTTTGAACGCATGCTAGCTTGTTCATGGTGTGTGACCTTTCCCCTGGCCTTTGAGCAGGGCCGGGACAAGGAGCAGCTGCTCTGGGCACTGAAGTATCATGGGAGGTGGGGGGTGTCACAAGGAGATGGGGGGGGGTGGGAAGATTGTAGGGAGGTGGAATTTTGGGAGCAGCAGGGGGTAGGTATTGTTCTAGGAGAGGAAGTTTTGAGGGGGGGGGGCTGTCAACAGGGGTGTTTTAGAGGGTATTTGTGCTAGGAGGGAGGATTGGAGGGGATTTGTGCTGAGAGGGGGGATTTGAAGTGGAGGGGGGATGTGTACTAGGAGGGTAAATCTGGCTGGGTGCCAACAGTGGGGATTTAGGGGGATTTGTGTTAGGAGGGGGGATGAGGGAAAGAAAATGTGTGCTAGGAGGGGGGATTTGGGGGGAATTTAAAATGGCGGAGGAGAAGATGTGTACTGAGAGGGGGCATGTGAGCTGGGGGATTTTGGGGATGGGGGGGCAAAGACTTATGCTGAGAGGGGGGATTTTAGCAGGGAGGCAGATTTGTACTGGGAGGAAGGTGAATTTAGACTTAGGGCTGAGCATGCAGATCAGTGCTCAATGTTTTTGTGGGGAGATTTTTGTTGACACATAATGCTCATCATACATCTTAAGGTGGGGGGGCACACAGTTTAGCATGTTCGCCCTGGGCTCTGGATGACCTTCTCCAGACACTGTCTTTGGGGGACCAATCTGTCAGGATCAGTGTCATTACGTGGGTCACCTGCTGGTGGCACTGTTTCTGGAACTGAGGGGCGCAGTTCCAGGGCCCACCAGCGGGTGTCTCCCAGCAGCTGGACTGTTCTTTTAATTAAGCTGCACCTGAGGACTGCTGAGGGAATATAAGCCCGCCCTTCACTGAGGCTCAGTGCTTCAGTATTTTCTCTGCTAGCCGTGTCCCTGTCTGATCCTGAAACCTGTATCCTGAATGCTGTATTCTGATCCTGTTCCCTGTACCCTGCTTCCTGTACCTGGCTCCCTGCTTTCCTTGTCTCCTGTCCCTGTCCTGTCCTGCTATTGTTTGCTCCATCCTTTTGTATATAGTTTGTTAGGTTCTATTGGGGTTTTGTACTGTTATCATTTATATTTTGTTTACTTGTTTATGGTCACTGGTGTTGGTATTGGAGTGTGTCATTTTGCTTAATAAACTTATTTACATCTTTATCCATCTTGGTCCTGATTCCTTGGTGCAGCCAACTGATCTGATCACTCTTGCTGGATGCCTGCATGTGGTATCCCTGACAGAATACTGAAGCACTGAGCCTCAGTGAAGGGCGGGCTTATATTCCCTCAGCAGTCCTCCTCAGGTGCAGCTTAATTAAAAGAACAGTCCAGCTGCTGGGAGACACCCGCTGGTGGGCCCTGGAACTGCGCCCCTCAGTTCCAGAAACAGTGCCACCAGCAGGTGACCCACGTAATGACACTGATCCTGACACAATCTAGACAAACTTCTGTGGCGAGAGGCCACTTGCAGATGCATTACCTGCAGTTGCATTACTCTACTTGAGTGCTCCAACAGGAAAAACTGGGCCCCAACGCCAGCATACTTTGAATAGTTCCATTGGCCAGTGACATAGTCTAGCTCTGCTGTTCTTTACCGTTATGTTAGCTATTGGAATTTCAGCTACATTTACTGCTGTATTTTCATATTTTCTTTGCATTTAAAAAAAAAAAAACTCCTTGTTCCTGCCGGGCTTTTGTGGTTTTAAAAAAGCCTACTTTTGGCCATTGATGTGTGTCAGTTAGGTTGAATTTTGCCAGGGCAAACAATCACTCAGGAAAGATAGAAGAACCTACAGTATCTCACAAAAGTGAGTACACCCCCTCACATGTTTGTAAATATTTTATTATATCTTTTTATGTGACAACACTGAGGAAATGACAGTGTGCTACAATGTAAAGTAGTGAGTGTACAGCTTGTATAACAGTGTATATTTGCTGTCCCCTCAAAATAACTCAACACACAGCCATTAATGTCTAAACCGCTGGCAACAAAAGTGAGTACACCCCTAAGTGAAAATGTCCAAATTGGGCCTAATTAGCCATTTCCCCCATCCGGTGTCATGTGACTCGTTAGTGTTACAAGGTCTCAGGTGTGAATGGGGAGCAGGTGTGTTAAATTTGGTGTTATCGCTCTCACTCTCGCATACTGGTCACTGGAAGTTCAACATGGCACCTCATGGCAAAGAACTCCCTGAGGATATGAAAAAAATAATTTTTGCTTTACATAAAGATGGCCTAGGCTATAAGAAGATTGGCAAGACCCTGAAACTGAGCTGCAGCACGATGGCCAAGACCATACAGTGGTAGAACAGGACAGGTTCCACTCAGAACAGGCCTCGCCATGGTTCCCCAAAGACGTTGAGTGCACATGCTCAGCCTCATATCCAAAGGTTGTCTTTGGGAAATAGACATATAAGTGCTGCCAGCATTGCTGCAGAGGTTGAAGGGGTGGGGGGTCAGCCTGTCAGTGCTCATACCTTACGCCACACACTGCATCAAATTGGTCTGCATGGCTGTCGTCCCAGAAGGAAGCCTCTTCCAAAGATGATGTACAAGAAAGCCCACAAACAGTTTGCTGAAGACAAGCAGACTAAGGACATGAATTACTGGAACCATCTCCTGTGGTCTGATGAGACCAACAAAAGTGGGTACACTCCTAAGTGAAAATGTCCAAATTGGGCCCAATTAGCCATTTTCCCTCCTCTCCCTCCTTAGATTGATATTGAATAGAATTATTAGTGGTAACGTTTTAAGTTTAAAAAAAAAAAAAAAGGTTAGAAAAATAGTAACTGAAATTCTGATTCAATAGAATAAATAGTGTTATAGTAAAAATAAAGATTTAGTGCTGGTTCACATTAGTGCGATCACAGAGATCGCATCTAATTGGGAGCGCACTGCTCCTAAAATTACATGCGATGTCTGTGCGGGGCAAATTCAGCCATACAGTTTGTATGGCTGAATTTGCACCGCAATCGCACCCAACTCGCACAGGACCCTTTTTTTGCAGCAGAATCGCATCGCATAGTGGTTCACACTAGTGCGATCCGATTCTGTGCGAACTTTCAGACTGCACTGCGATATGCGATCTGATCTGGGGGTATCGTTAACTTTTAATTGACACCCCCAGCGTATTGCATATTGCAGTGTGAACTGCTAGGGATGCGGGAACACGCTGTATATTCACAGAAATGTGAACCGGCACTTAGAGAAGAATACATAAATAAAAATATTTAGATTAAAAAAAAAATAGCAAAACAAAATAAATGAATGCTGGTTAAAAAAAATAGTACCTTAAATTCATGTTTAATAGTATTAATAGTGGTAACAGTTTAACCGCTTGCGGACCGCCGCACGACTATTTACTGCGGCGGTCAGCCCCTCACAGGCAAAGCGACGTAGTACTACGTCGCTAGCCTAGGAGGGTCTAGGGAGCGAGCTCGTGCCCCCGGAGGCGCGCTTCCGCGCGGTCACGGACCCCCCGGCGCGTGTGACCAGCGGACCCGATGTCCGCTGGTCACTCGCGATCATCCGATGGAGAGGGAGAAAGGCAGGCGGCTAATGTAAACAAGCCGCCTGTCATTCTCCCCTGTGTATGAATAGTGATCATACGGTTCTACTATGTAGGACCGTTGATCACAGTTCCTACACCTCAAGCCACAGCCAATCACAGTTAGAAGCACGCCCCTAGGGACACACATAACCCCTCCCTCTCAAAAAAAGTTAACCCCTTCACTGCCAGTGTCATTTTACAGTAACAGTGCATATGTATAGCACTGATTACTGTAGTAATGTCACTGGTACCCCCAAAAGTGTCAAAAATGTCAGTCAAGGATCCGATCTGTCCGCCGCAATGTCGCAGTACCGCAAAAAAAAGTGCAGATCGCCGCCATTACGCGTTAAAAAAAAAAAAAACAAAAATGACAAAAATCTTTCCCTTTGTTAGTAAACGCGATAACTTTTGCGCAAACCAATCAAAATACGCTTTTTGTGATTTTTTTTTACCAAACATATGTAGCATAAAACGAATTGGCCGAAAATGTTAAAAAATTTTGATTTTTACATTTTTTGGGGGTGAATTTCTTATAAAAAAATGTGAAAAATATTGTTATTTTTGCAAAATTGACGCTCTATTTTTGTTTATAGCGCAAAAAGTAAAAATCACACAGGTGATCAAATACCACCAAAAGAAAGCTCTGTTTGTGGGAAAAAAGGACGTCAAATTCGTTTAGGTACAGCATCGCACGACCGCGCAATTGTCCCTTAAAGTCACTCAGTGCTAAATCGCAAAATAGGCCCTGGTCAGGAAGGGGGTAAAATCTTCTGGGGCTTAAGTGGTTAAGTAAAAAAAGAAACAAAATGGTTAGAAAAATTGTGAAATTCAGATTCAATAGAATAAATAGCGTTCTTATAAATAAAACACTAGATTGCAAAATAGAAATGATAGATAAAATAAATAAATACTAGATAAAAAAAAAATAAATACTAGCTAAAAAATAGTAACTTAAATTCATGTTCAGTAGTGGTACTAGAATTAACGCTTTAAGAAAAAAAAAGAATATGTTAGAAAAATAGTAAGTAATAAGCTAGTTAGTGGTAATAGAATTAAGAGGATAGATTAAAAAAAAATAAAATTATAGATAAAAAAAAAAAATGTATAGATAAAATAAAAAATAAAAATTGGAATATATATATATATATATATATATATATATATATATATATATATATATATATATAGATTAAAACAACAAATTGTGGATAAAATATCTAAACACTAAATAAGTATACTAGTTAAAAATAGTAACTTAAATTCATGTTCAATAGCATTTAAAAAAAATTAAGTGAAATTCCCATTTATTAAAAAAAATAGTGTTAATGTTTTAATGTTTTAAGTAAAAATAAATGAAGATATAAAAATAAAAATAGATGATACGTAAAAAATTAAAAATTGAACACATAGATAAACAAAATAAATTAGCACTGGTTAAAAAATAGTAACTTAAATGAATGTTTAATAGTATTAATAGTGTTAATGCCCTATACTATGGTGCTCCAATTTCTTGGTCTCGCATAACGTACCCGATCATATCATTTATGACTCTTCATAATGATTCCCAGAAACACTAAACAGCCATCTATCACTGGCTAACCACAATACTTAAGCCAATCTCATATGCTTTAGTGAATCAGCTCATTAGACATTCTGACAGCGGTAGCTCGCTTATGAAACAGACCAGGAGGGTCTTGCGGGAAGGAAAAAACAAGAAACCTAAAAATGGCGTTATCAATAAAAAACATGATGCTGTTTATCTGTAAATATAAATATAGAGGGAAAAAAAAAAAAAACGTATTGCCTGTTAGTTGTAGGCCGATAGTTATCCAGCTCTGAAACGTTTTTACGAGCTCCTGTTACAAGTCTCAGATAGCGGCCTGAACATATTTGCGTGTTCGTGGCTCCACGCTGTCCAGTGCCGGGCTCATTAAATGCTAATGCATTCAGGATGATTGTAATGTGATTTGCAAAAACAACTTTCTGATTGTTCACAAGTTCTTTTACGGCTTATGTTACAATGAAGAAACTTGAGGGGATCTGAATGGCTCGCCAATTTCTGTTGTTTCTTAATCGTTTTGTTTCCCGCAAGAGCATGGTGCGAGAAGCCAGGGAGCGGAGGCTAGTATTAGTAGTACATAATGTGAGTTCAGGGCTGGTGCTAGACTAATTTGCACCCTAGGTGTCAGGAACGCTCCCTGTACACACTGAAGTGCACAGGCGCAAACCTCCCCTTTGTCCATTTAATGGCTAACAGGCGTTCGCCAATGCGCGACGGACGTGACTCGGGCACGTAGGCAAACGCGCATGCGCACGCAATAAACTTTTTGGTCTTGGTGCCCAAACGGCCTATTTAAGGGTGGCTGGTTCATTTACACTTTGCTGTCTTTGTCTGCAGCTTCTCTTGTGTTCCTGAACACGAGACCAGTTGTATCCGGTTTGATTCCTGTTTGAACTCCTGGCTTGTCCCTCACCTTGCTTGTCTGCTGCCTGCCCTGACCTCGGCTTGTTTGTGACCACTCTTCTCCCTTATCCTTGTCTATCTGCCACCAGATCCGGACCTGTTCACCTCCTGGCGAGGCAACCCCGAGGACCGCGACCTGGTGCTATACACGCAGCGATATCCATCCTCACCATCAGAGGCTCTGGTGAAGACCGAGTGGCATTTAGATTCCACACCTCAGGCCTGTGTCTACTGCCTGGGTGACTCGTCTGTGCTCCATTCCTTGGTGAGCTAGAGGCTACCCTCTGCACATCAGGCTCGCCTCCAGAGTCCTGACACTAGGTAAGACCAGCTACTTGCACCTTCCCACCAAGAAAAATAACTTCTATACCTCTAAAATATACTTTCTATACGGTATAGAAAGGGGGTAAGGTAGTCTAGCACTAGTCCTGTCTATCTATACCCCCTCTGTGATGTGTGTTGCCCCCTCATTGAACTGACCTGAACTGCCTTGCCAGGCACAGTGAGCAGCGCATAGCTAGAGTACCGGGTCTGTCCATTCCTACTCAGTCCCGCCTCCCGGCTCAGTACTTCTAAGCCGGTGCCTACCTTACCTATAGGCCCTGAGTGAGGTAAAGAAGGCCTGTGCCGAGGCAGAAGAGGCACCTGCCTGGGATGCCATGCTGCAGGGGGGCAGCTGGCATGGAAGCCTCTCTGCCTTCTCATCACCCAGCCGTAACCTGCACTAGGCAGGGCTGTCAAACTGACAGCCCAGTCCTGAATATTACGTCTCTCCCTGTGTAATCATATATGGTATTACAATGTAATATTACAATATTCTGTTTCTTCTACATCATGTTCATGTATTTTTTATGTCTCGTATTGAACTGCATAAGGTTATCATTTTTCTGTAGTATGCTGATATCTAGTGGCGGTTCTGGGCCACTGCAACGTGTTCGTTAATGTTATTTTGGTATCTTCCTCAGTCTTCCCCTCCTGTTCTTGCTACTTAGTTTAGTCCAAGCTAGACTCTCTCAGTTTCTTCCATGTCCCCTCAAGTCAGTGTTAGTTATGTAGGTCATACACTGAGCAACTTTCTTTTTTGCAACCACGGGTAGACAGAGTTGACAAGGGAATCCCACCTGCCGAGCCATTGTATTCTCCCGGCAGGGGCCGGGGGAAGCCGTCCTCGTCAGTATAAAACAGTGATTATTGCTAGTGGCTTTACCAGCCGCTAGTGCATGGAAAATCTGGCAGGCTGGTTGTACCCAAGTTCATTAATCAATCAAGTTGGTACATTCAGCCTGCCCATGCACGGTTCAAATCTTGGCCGATTCCTGCTGAACCGGCCGACATTTGAGCCGTCTACGGCCAGCCTTATTCACAAAGACAAGTAACTCCTTGTCTTCCTACACTTAAAAAAAAATGGAAAAACATCCTCTGTACTGCAATTAGCTGAAGTAAATATGTGTTGGATTCAATTTCTGTGTCTTATTGAAGAGGTAAGCTGCCTGTGGATGGTGCGAAGTCAGCAGATGAAAGAAAAAAAAAAATGTTGCCTCCACTTCTTCTTTCAGAGTGCTTTCTCTGCAAGATAGAAGAGGTCCATCACCTTACAGTAGCAAAGAACTGAGAACTCATGGAGTCGGGTAGGGTTACAGGGAAGATGTCCTGGGGGCGTGTCCTCAAAAGCTTGCCAGTGTCATCACCTGAAGGCACCAGCCTATAACCCAGTGTCTATGAAGGAACTATGAAGGAACTCTGGATAGAAACTCTTCTTTTTTTTTTATTATTTTTTATTCCAGATAAATAATGTATTCCAAGCCGTAGTAACGTAACCTCGTTGAGTTCTTGATGAGGGACAGGTGCAGGTTGTCTGACATCCACAGAAGGCTACAGAATGATTACAGAGACTGACACCATTGACAAGAGTCACCAATGACAAGACTCTTGTCAACGGTGTAATCTCCGCAAACATTCTGTAGCCTTCTGTGGATGTTGGACAGCCTGCGTTCCTCCTTCGTTGAGAACTCAATGGTGGCAGGTTGCTTCTGCTTGGAATCCATAATGGATTATCCATTACCTAATTTCGATTAAAAATAATTTTTATAGACCAGAGGCGTAACTAGAACCTTCAGGGCCCCGGTGCAAGAAACCATAAGGGGCCCCCCGGACCCCTGGCCGGGCCCCTTCCCTTCAAGCCTGGGGCTCTTCCCACTGATCCGGGGGGCCCCCTTCCTGCCATCTTGGGGCCTCCCCACAGTATGTATGTCCATCGTTGACCTGCGCTGCACTCTCGTTGCAGGGCCCTTTATTATGGTCCTGCAGAGGGACCCTTTCACAAGTTCTGCAGTGGGCCCCCTCCTGCCATTTTGGGGCCTCCCCATAGTGGTGGAATGCCAGGGCCCCCGGTCTCAAGTGTGACTTTTGCGATCCTGGAAGTTCACCCACTGGTGTCAGTAGTTTTTATTTTTTGGTATTTTAATTATATTATTTGTTATCATTTTATTTTATTTTTTTACAATGTCACTGACTATGACTCTGTCCATTCAGAAAAGGAAGGAGCTGGTAAATTACATATTTACTGACCCCTTCCTGGTTCTCTATTGTGACACATCCTCTGCAGCAGCCGGCAGGAGAGAGGAGGGAGGAATCCGGCAGAACAGTGGGTGGGGGACCAGGGGAGCACACAGGGGCTCAGAGACAGCAGAACACAAGTGAACTGGATAGGAGAAGTGGCGGGGGCAGCATACAGAGGAACCAATCTCCTCCATTTTCCTCCTGCAGTTACAGGAGAAAAAAGGAGGACAGTGATTTCTCTACATGCTGCCCCCACCGCCCCTCCTATCCAGGTGTACAGGGAAGCCGCACAGGCCCCCCTGGAGCATGGGGCCCGGTTGCAATTGCAACCCCTGTAGTTACGCCCCTGCTATAGACAAAGAGTTTCTCTATTCTCAGTATGCAGATACACTGGAACCGAGACTCCTTGCCCTCCTGACATTTGACTCTTGTACCCTACCCCCGTCTATGAGAGAAGCCCTCATAATACTGGTCCCCGAAACCCAGTAAGGATCCAAACCTGCCTGAATCTTATTGCCCTATATCCCTATTGCAGGTAGATATCAAAATTTTAGCAAAGGTGTTGTCACTCCATCTTAACCAGGTGATACTATCACTCATGCATGCTGACCAGGCTGGCTTCATGCCAGCCTGAATATGTCTATCAACCTGAGAAAGTTGTTCATGAATACTCAGGCCTCTCACGATAACGTCGGATCAAGGGCAATAGTTTCTTTAGAGGCATTTGATTCAGTGGAGTGGAGATACCTGTGGACTTGTTTGAGGAAGAGTTGCTCTACCAAGATGTGAAATATGAACAGTCTATGAAAGTTATTAAAGTTATGCCAACTTTTGCATTACTTTCGGTATAGCCTATATATAGATATACACTTCTGAAATGTAACAATTTTAGAGCCATTTATCAATTCCTCCCCAGTATAAATATATACATTCCTTGATTACCTGGGTCCGAAGCTGCTGGATCTCTGCCTCCAGTTCTTTGATTTTCTCCTCTCGTTTCTGAAGTTCCGCCTGTGCCTCCTGTCGGGCGGTGAACTCTTCATCAAACTGCAAAGATCAGAGCAGAAAGTCATCAGCTCCTTCTGACGATCAAGGCAAGCATTATATGCGCCATTTCTAAAAGAAAAAGAGGCTTAAAGGACAGCAAGGCTGGCAAGAGCTCGGGATTTGGAAAGATAAATCATATTTAAAAGGGACAGAATATAGAGATTAAAAACTGCTCGTATAAAACACAATAGGAGCTTACAATCTAATGTATGAGAAGGCAAAGCACAATGGATTGACCTGGTTCAAAGTGTATCTCTAGCCAATTTGTTGGCTTTTATTGCTCGTTAATTTTACAGTGGTGAAGAGTGATGGATTACGCAATGTATTTTATGTAGCCATAAGTTTTTATGTTACTGGCAACTCTATTTTTCCTAGGACCTCTGTGGATGGCCCTTAGAGAAATATGAATACAAGATTAAACCTAGAATCACCACTCCACATATAAAATTCCAGAATAGAAAGTCATTAGAAGATTATTGCCAATGGGAACAAATGGGTTTTGGGGGATGCAAGGATGCCCCTTCCTTATGGCTATGAACATATATAATGATATGTAGCACTGCCCCCTAGAGGACTGCTGGTAAATGACACTTTTGGATTCCCCTGGGTTACCCGTAGCAACACTTTATGTCCTTGGCTCAGTCAATGATCAGTCCAGGGGTTGTTGTTTTATTTATATTGAGATAGGAGAAGGGATAAGTGGGATGCTCAAACTGTTAACTATTCACATTCAGAGGATTTCTAACTTTAGAATGCGGCAAGGCCGCTGCTTCATCCTGCCACTTGAATGAAGATGAGGTAAATGTTCCTATTAGTGTATCTCTTCAGGGTACTCCCCCAGTACCCCCTTTCTCTCGGTGCTAGCTGACACTCGTCTACTGACTCTACACCCTGGAGTGGTCCCCTTCCTAGGCAGACCCCTGGGCATCCTCTGTACTCACGATACGGTTTTCCCAGATTCTCCAGTGCCACAACACTGGTTCACCAAGCCGACTGCCTGAGACCACCACCAACTGCTGCAGAGGAGGAGGCAGCCACCACCCTCCTTCTGGGACTTTGCTTCCCACCAAAAGACCTCCACCTCATGTGCCCGTGGCTTTTTATACACTGCCCCATAATGCACCGAGACCAAATGTCTGTGCCAAAGCCTAGGGCAGTACCAAAAGCCTGTGTGTCATTGGTCAGGTTTCCTCCAGCATCCAACGTGCCTCCCCATTGGATCAGCTGGTGACACTCCCTGAGACCAGATGAATCACACACACTGGGCACACTGAGCAGACCTAGCTACAGATCCTGCTCTCTGTTAAGCAGAATGCCATATAGATTTTGCCTGCTGCTTCTCTGATAGGCAGACAGAGTCAAAATTATACTCTCTACCTAGCACCTGACTAGGAGGGTGCTACAGATATATTTGAAGGAAGGTGCAGTCTGCTTCCTCTACTATAGGTGGCACTCAATCAGAGCGGCATCACAGCTTGGAGAGGAAGTCAAGGGAAATTTAGTTCCCTGTGGTTTCCTGGTTCCTGGGGGCAGCATTCTGGTCGGCTACGCTGCATCCAGGTGACCCTTGGCGGCCATATTGGGTCAGCAGAGTCTTTTTAAGTCCCTGCTCCCCAGGTTTTAGCGTGCACTCGTGTGTGGGTAGTGTAGGGACAGGTCTCCCATCTGTAAGGGACAGTATTAGTGACAGGAAAGGTTCAAGGCGAGAAGGGAAAGCTTAGGGCTTGCAATTTCCTTGTACATCTTCCTGTCTGGGTATGAGAAGGCCACGCCACACTCTGCCCCTCCATACAGACGTTATCAGTTTGGCTGATACTTGCGTCGCTACATGCTGTTGACATTTGCAGGTTTTCCTGGTTGGACCCTCTCCCACCGGGTTTGTTGTGAACGGTTTTGCCCTAACTGCAATACAAGTTCTACTGGTTGCAACTAGACTGTGTGTGAGTTATTACTGCACCACGCTGCACCAACCCACATATTTATATTATTATACCCATAGTTCTGAAGAAGGGGGACCTTTGAAAACCTCAAAAAGTGTTGGTTTTCCCTTGGTGATTGCAAATAAAATCCTATTCTGGACTGGAGTGGCACTTCATTGTTTTACCCTGTATTCAGGTTTTTAGCGCGTTTCTCGTCCCTCTATTTGTCATAGTGACTACTGCACCTGGAACAAATCCTGAACAAATCTGAATTTTTACAATTTTCACATAAATAGAAAAAGAGAGATTTGGATATACAGTACCTTTTGTGATGATATCGGTTACCTACTGTAGATGCACCCCAAAGCTCCTAAAGAAGCGACTGGGTTGTGAAACACGTAGAGCTACAAGCCTTTGGAATATGGGACCCCCATACCGTGTAGTTTTGAGTCATTGATATTACTAGAGCAATTCTGTGATGAAGTGATTAAGGCTATTGGGGGGACTATACCTATTCCTGTAGAGTGCACTGTTTTTAAGCTTGTTTATTATAGATACTTTTTAAAATATTGTAATGAAGATGATATGATTTTATATATACGTTGCTTGAGTTTATGTCCCTAAAAAAAGTCCATAACAAAATCATATATATTGTATTCTGTCTAATAGGGAACTTCCACCCAACTTAGTCCAACCTTTCTCAACCTTTTTCAACACAGGGAAAACTTTCAAATAACTTTCCAGTCTCAGGGAACCCCTGCTAAAAATGACTATCTACAATTCATGACACATTAGTGTGATGAGCAGTGGGAAGAATGCCCCTTACACTTATGGTCATTGGGAAGAAATACCCCCTTACAGATAGCTAAAAAGATCAATGGTGTCAGTGGGAACATATCTGAGAGGCAGAAATTGCTCCTTGCCCAAGGAACCCTTAGCAACCTATGGAGGAACCATTGGGTTCCATGGTTTGGAGGAACCCTTGGATTCCATGGTTTGGAGGAACCTTTGGATTCCATGGTCTGGAGGAACCTTTGGATTCCATGGTCTGGAGGAACCTTTGGATTCCATGGTCTGGGGGAACCTTTGGATTCCATGGTCTGGGGGAACCTTTGGATTCCATGGTCTGGGGGAACCTTTGGATTCCATGGTCTGGGGGAACCTTTGGATTCCATGGTCTGGGGGAACCTTTGGATTCCATGGTCTGGGGGAACCTTTGGGTTCCATGGAACTCTGGTTTAAGGAGACTTCAAATGACTTTCTATTGTGGAATTGAAAGTGAATCTTCCATGTGAGACACCGTAATGCATTTCAACTAAAGGTCTTAATTCTTGCAGTAATGACCAAGGTAACAGGTAAATAAAACTGAAACCTGCACCAATCATTTCTCTATTCAAAGCTAAAAAAAAAAAAAAAATTTGACTAGTGATTTACTTTAAATATATGTGCCTTCATTAGCAGTGTGCCAGTGATTTGTAAGTTGCTCTGTTTTCAGTTTGTTTCATCCCTAGAGACTTATTTAGCCCATCTACATTTTAATTGGGCCCCTCCAGTAGGCCATACCATGTCTCCACTACAGTGTTACCAGCAGAGACAAGTATACACAATAGCTGCCGGGCCATGTTGGGTGCAAATCAATAAAGCCAACAACTATATATATATTTTTTTTTTTAACTGAATTAAGTATTATTTTTCTGCATTTTAATGCAATAGAATGTGAATGTGCAAACATCCTGTTCTTCTAAACCTGGCACCCAGAATAACTGGTTGAGTTCCCCCAATTTTAAGATCACTGGTAGTTTTTGAAAGACCATTTTGTTATAGCTCGCCTCCCGTCATTGCATCATCATGACTGTGTACATGAATAAAGTAGTAGTCTATCTATCTCTGGTATTGCTGAGGGCTCTATGGTCACTGGTGGATCTACTGTTGCAGATGTCTAGTGTTGCTGGAGGGGGGTGGGGTCAAATGTTGATGGGGAGGTCTACTGTTGCTGGGGAGTTAATTACTGGCTGCTAGAATGTATATTGATGCTGGTTACTGGTAAGGGTCTATTGTTGGTGGGGTGGGGGTATTTTTTTTTTTACAGCAACTCTATTGTTGCTAGGATGTTCTATTGTTGCTGTAGGGGGTCTTTTGTTGCTAGGGGGGATCTACTGTTGAGGGAGGCATCTGGCTGCTGGAGGGTCTATTGATGCTGGCTGCTGGTAGATCTGTTGTTGCTGGCAGGGATCTATTGTTGTTGGGGGTGGATTTTTTTGTTGCAGTGGCTCTATTGTGGTTGGGTGGTATCTGTTTTGTTGTGGGGTGGGGTCAAATGTTGATGGGGAGGTCTACTGTTGCTGGGGAGTTAATAACTGGCTGCTAGAAGGTCTATTGATGCTGGTTGCTGGTAAGGGTCTATTGTTGGTGGGGTGAGGGTATTTTGTTGCAGCAACTCTATTGTTGCTAGGATGGTCTATTGTTGCTGGCTGCATTTGACAGCTTTTTTTGTTATCAGTACCACATTCCATATAAATTACATCCTTACAAATTATAGGGTTCTGTATTCTCTAAAAGGAGTGGTAGTGGGAGGTGGGTAAGGGGTTGGAAGCAAGGGACGGTGCTCAGAGGTGGGTAGGGGGCAGAGAGAAGGGGAGATTCGGAAGGGGGGGGGGGGTATATGCACCTATTTTCTGAGACTCAACACAGAGGTTGATTTACTTAAACTGGAGAGTGAAAAATCTGGTGCAGCTCTGCATTGTAGCCAATCAGCTTCTAACTTCAGCTTGTTTAATTAAAGCAGAGCTCCGTCCCCCAATCAAAAATTTTTTTATTATAAAAGCTTCCCAATAATTGTCAGTTTTTGCATATTAATATTTGCATGCTGTTCCTAATATGTCTTCATGCTAGTGTATTTTAAATGACTAATCTCTTATATGATATTGG